>NW_007247745.1:219292-252793 GCF_000164805.1 Carlito syrichta | reverse complement strand
TCGAACCCACGGGCTCAGGCAATCCACTCACCTCAGCCTCCCAAAGGCACGGGATTACAGGCTGAGCCACCGAGCCCGGCAACTAATTCATTTTCTTCCTTTAGTCTTTGATAGCCACTAAGCCTTTGTTGCCACCATGTCTTTCCTTTAACAAGCTTCTTCCCTCTATAATGACACTGCCCAAATATTTCCTCGGGGCTCCTCTCCCTTCTGTTATCAAAAGTACTTTGAGGCTAAAGAAGCATAAACATCAGGGACTCTACCTTGCACAGAGACTCCATACAATATTACCGAATTATGTATTTATAGATTCCTTAGTCTTTTTTTAAAAAAAGAAAAGCTCCCCCAACCCCTGCCACTCCTATACACACATCAAATTGTATAAGTTTTGGGACACTTGAACAAAATCTGTTCTTGTTTTTGCCCTTAGACCATTGTAGAGCCCAAATAATTTATCATATGTTAACATAGATATCTGTTTATATGTGGGTTGTATTTACAACATTCAAGTCCCAGTATTGTGTCCTATTATCTTTCAATCCCAACCATGTGACCCAGAGCTGAGTACATAATGGTCACTTAATAGGTTCCTGTGGAGATAATTTGTTGAGAAAAACATGGCTCCACAGTTCCTTGACTTTATATCACTATTTTCATAACTATAACAAAGGGTTGCTCATTTGCTTCTGCATCACATTTAGAAGTTTTCTTTTGGTCTATAGCCAGCTTAGGAAACAACAATTGCATTTTTTTAATTTCACTTTTTTTTTAAGTCTAAGTTAAACTAAAAGGGAGCCTAATGTCTTGGAATGACTGCAGAGAGATCATTTTCCATCTGTAAGCTTCAGTTTTCTTATTTATAAAAACAAACAAACAAACGAAAGGGGAAGATGGCCTTAGGGGAAGAGCAACTTTCAACCTGGTAGGATCACAAGCTATTTGATAATTAGATTAGACTATATAGAAGAAAGCCTCAACACAACATAAATGTAAATTGTTAATATTATTTTGAAAAGTTAGGTGCAAATTTATTTATACAACTTTATATATAAACATGGGTCAGCATTACTCTTTAGTTAAACGATTATTATCCCCCAACTTCACAAATGTAAACTTCAAAATCATAAAGTGATTCAAAGATCAAAAGAAAAATACATAAAGCACTCATAATTAAAATGTCATAATAATAAAGTTTACTTGCTACTTTTGATTTCTCAGGGTTTAGACACAAACAACTTGCTCAGCACATTTTGGCAGAACTTCTTTTTAAAAAAACAAGAAGGTTAACTACTAAATTATGAGGACAGCAAATGGAAAAAAACAACCGTAATGCTTCTAAATAAAGATATGAACACAAATTCTATATTGGAAATCAAACTAGTATGTTTTAAATGGGAGGTTGTGTGGGTTATTTTTTCTTTTACTTTCTTCTTATATTGGATAGTTTTTCCAAGAGTCTTATTATACTTAAAAAGGAGTTTCACTTTTTGGTCCTTTCCCCCCAAGTGTGAACATTAAAAAAAAAAACAAAAACAAAAAAACAACTCTATGACATCTATTGACAGAGAAATAAATATGTTCTTCTATTTTAGTCTTATTTAAATACATGTGGTACATAAAGGTGTGATTAGCACTAAAAATACATATTCCATGTTAAGAAATTGTATCCTTAGGATATAACATGTTGGAATATAGTAAGAGACTTAGAATTTCCCACACATAGTGTGTGTGAGTTAATATTCCATAGTTGTATGCTTTATAACTGAGGATGTAAGTGTGTGCTTTGCCTACCAACTAAGGAGAAACATGAAGGAAGCCAACCCTTGTGGAAAGAAGAAAGATAACTCTTCCAAATAATTTGAGTCTGAAGAATTTACCTCTAAAATATCCCAGAGCTCTACTAGTTTGGGAGAAATCAAATGGGCAAATCAAATCTACTGCTAACACACCACCATATACCATAGTATTTCTGGAGTCAGTTTACTTTTTATAAATAAATAAATAAATAAATAATAACTTTTATTACCAGGCAGACTGGCAGTTTTCAAAAGGTTTTACTGATGAAACTAGTGAATAAAACCAATGAAATAAAGAAAATATAAAATTTAAAAAGAAAACAAAAACATTTCAAAAATAAAAAACACAGATTTAGCAGTGAACTGAATTGCTATCCGAAGGTAATTGATAAGCCTCCCCTGACTTCCTAGCTGAAACTAGGTATTCTTTCACTCACTGACCTGTCTTGGTTGAACTAAGTGCAGCTTGGTGTCTTTTCACTCACTGGCCTGTCTTGGTTGAAACTTAAGGATACTGAGACTACCAACTGAGACAGCTTCAGGAACTGGTGTGAATCACAGACCCTTAGAAGATACTTCCAGGGTTGCTTTAAAAATATGAGCACATTGCTTTCACACTCTGCTTCCAAGGTTTGAAGTGTTCTCCATTCACCTTCTTCAGTTTCCTTTGAAATAAAGGATATTTGCATTCCTGGTCCCTAGATCTCTCTGGATCTTCAAATCACCCTGTACTGAACTTGCAGTACAACCTCTACTTTCACAACTCCATGTGGCCTCTCTTACTCTCTGAGCCCTAACTTCTGCTCCCTTTCTTGCTTCTCTTGATGGCCTATTCAAAACATATTTTTAAATTAGTGTTTCCAAAATTTTTAGAATGTTAAAAATAGTTTACATGAAAAATGATTTCATGGTAAAATAAATTTGGAGAAACTGAATTAATCTAAGTCAAACAAGTTTCCACTGCTGATTTTCTTAGGTTTAAAGTTTACAGGATTTATATCTGAGTTAGAGCTAAAGTATGGAGCATTCCCCAGAATTATTTTGTTGTAGAATTTTTTTTTCTCAATAAAAAAATAATTTGAGAAATGATGTTCTGGACAGATATCATGCAATATCAATTCTGCACTCATGCAAAGAGAAACCCTTTCAATCTGTTTACTGTGAGCACCCAGGCTTCGTGTGTCACCCCCTGCCTGTAGCCATGGCATTTGTGCAAGAGGATAGGGAGTTAGGGTGGTAGAGTAAGAAATTGGGCATCACTTTTCAAGAACCCTGAATTGGCCTCATTATCTTTTCATTGAATAAGGCTATTAAAAGACTCTTCATTTTTCAGTGTTAAGACCCTAAGAAATCCTGCCAAGTTCTCCAGACTTTCAAATGCTTGCAATGTTATACTCTTGTGCTGATAATAGAAGACCTATGGACCTTGAGTGTCATTAATGCTGACTTTACTTCCCAGACATTCTATGTGGATCTGCCTAGAAGAATACCATTACATAGTTTAACAGCTGGACAACTAAACAATTAAAACATGCAGTAATAATAGTAACATAGAGACACTATAAGTAATGTTATTCTCTTAAAATCTTGCCTTCCATGATTCTAAAATTCCTGTCATATAGTGGCTGAATGAATGGTAGGAACTCTTCATCTCTGACCAAATCTTGATGATCTAACTTGTTTTAATCAACCAAAGCCATGATCTCTGACAATGGATAATTGAATTACTTCATGCAAGCAAAACCAAACAGATTTTCTTTTTTCAATGCCCAATAGTAAGAGATAACTCACTTCATTTAAGAAAAGGAAATTTAAAACCATGACCCATCTCAGTCTACATTAAAAGAGGCACAAAAGCCTTTTTCTGGAGAATTTATCTGAACCTAAGAAACCTGTATAATTATTTCTCAACTTTGTTAACTTTGAATCAGGAAGCTAAGGTACTACTACATTATTTTAGCTTAGTGTCCTTTGTGAATCAATATAGAAACTTTCTGCATTTTTCTATTTTGAAGTAGATTCAGTTCAATTCGATGTATATGGAGTGCCAAGTGGGTAGGTCATTATTTGACTCTCTGGAGTTTATAATCTCATTGGAGGTAAAAGTATAAATTGGTGTAATTTACATAAAGTAGGGGAAAAGGCTATAGTAACTTTGAGAAGAGGAATGTTATATAGTGTGGTGGGAATGAAGAACTATTTCTGAATTGAGGTAGCAAGTAGAATTAGCTTGAAGGCTAGATAGAATTTTAACAAATGGAAGAAATGAAGACTCGCCAGATGTAGAAAAACAATCAAACAAAAAGGAACTTAAGCAAATGTTTAAAAATGGAAAAGAGACCAGCATATGCAAGTATGAGACAGGGAATAGTTTAAGAAGAATTTCAGCTTTGGGTGCTGATGGTGGGGTATAAGCCTCTTCCTTGAGATGGGTAGTCCTAGGGAGATTGTTTTTCCACTTTTGGTTTGCAAGACCAAAGTTATACTGGAGGGATTAAATCAAAATCACAAATATTAAAAATAAAAAGAAGCATGAGATAAGTATTATAAACAGAGGCACCATGTAGAGTTGAGCAACTTGTACCCTGAGAAACCCTGGGTATACATATCATTTCGATAGTCATCTGTGTGAAGAGTAAGGCTTGCAACTGTGTAAGGTACAGCCTGAGTGACTGTGGATGATATTCCTGGAAAAGTTGACCAAAAGTGATAAAGGAGTGTTGAGGAAGGTGAAGATCCCCAAAATATGGCTTCAAAATTTGATCTAAAAAAGTTGGTGACTATGATTGATCAGGGAAAGGTTCTTTGAAATATTTATAAGAGGTAACATGGTAAAATGAAAAAGAGGACACTAATTTGGGAGTCTAACAGCTATGAATTTGAGCCAAGTAATAGCAGAGTACCACTGAGTCTGTAGTTCTTTAATCACATACTGGCATTAGGTGACTCCCTGGAAAAACTAGCTAACTAGCACGCCACCTGAACACAGAACTCCCATCATCATTTTAGTGCCCCTTTTTAAATTAGAACAAGTGGCCAAGAATTAACACGTTTGAGAAAATCTCCAACATGAAAGCGGGAAAAATAGATTAAAACAATAACAAAATGAAACAAAAAACAGAGAAATGGGAATGAAGATTAAAATTCAGGGAAGAAAAAACTACAAAGATTGTAATTAATATTACCAGAAAGATGAGAAGATATCTTAATATAACACGAACATGATGCAATAAAGAGAAAAAATATAGAGGGAAAAACTGTGTGTGTATAGATTTCTGCTGAGTACAGTGGTAGGACCTGTAGTCTCAGCTACTGAGGAGGCTGAGGCGGGAGGATCACTTGAGCCTAGGAGTTTAGGCCCACCTGGACAACGTAGTGAGACCATATCTCAAAGAGAATTAGGTACATATCATTTTATATATCCACACACATATATACACAGACATATATACACATATTTCTAAAACCTAAGAAAGTATGCATACATATATAAAATATATAGTATATCATGCAATAAAAATAAATATAAATCCACAAGACCTATAAAGTTTTAAATATCTCATAAATAAGAAAAACTGAAAGTAATTAGAAAATAATAGAGAAATAGACTTATTTTTAGATTGGAAGATCAATATAGAAGACCTACAATGACCAATGGAAATTCAAGAAAGAATAGTAACACAAAATGTATGGGTAAGAAAACACTAAAGAAATAATTTTGGAAAATGCTCTAGGACTGAAAAACATGAGTCTTTGTGTTGAAAGGGCCAAATAAATGTACAAAAAATGATTAACCTTAAGGTATATTATATGGAAATTTCAGAAAACTGAGGCTGAATATCAGGTCCTAAATCCTTCCAGAAAGACTCCTCAACAGTTATACTGAATGCTGAAAAATAGTGCAAATGATACTGTCAAAATTCTGAAGAAGAATGTTTTACAACCCAAAATTCTATACTCAGACAACTATTGATCCAACATGACAGAAGAAAGATGTTTCAAAAATATACAGGAACTCAAAAAGTATTGTTTCTCTTTCATATTCATAGGAAACTTTTAGATAAGTATTTCAACAAAATGTGTAGTAAAATAAGAAGGAGAACGCTATGGAATGCAGGACACAGTGATTTGTGAGAGAATAGTTACGGAGGTCTCTGGAAATGAGCTGTGAGCCAGTTGTAAAGTGTAACCAGTGTCCCAAACTGAGACAGAAGTATGGAGGTCTGAGTGAAAGCAGAAAGACAAAGACAAACAGAAGGAGGAGGAAAGGAGAAAGACGAAATAACAAGTTACCAAATGCATGGGATTATTTGGAAATATTGTTTCTGGCATTGACAGATACCTTGAAATATTTTTTAAAAACTGATTTGAAGTACTTAAATATAAAGCAAAAAAAAATGAGGTAATTTTACAAAAAAATAAAATGTGATACCTGCACAAGCATGTTTATTGCAGCATTATTCACACTAGCAAAAACATGGAACCAACCTTGCTGCCCATCAAAAGTGGACTAGATAGAGAAAATGTAGTATATTTATAGAGTGGAATATTATGCAGCCATAAAGAAAAACAAAATTATGAATCACAGCAACTTGGATAGAATTAGAATCTATAATACTCAGTAATTTTTCACAGAAACAAAGATCTGATTATTACAAGTACTCACTCATAAGCAGACCCTGAACATTTATCATAATACTATAAGAAAGTAGGGGACACTGCTGGAGGGGGAGGGGAGCACATAACATCATTAAGAGTACTAAACTTTATCTGTACCATGACCACGTATGTACCTAACCCTGAACTGTACCCCACATCTTCAAAATAAAAAATTAAGATATATGATATATTTTCCAGAGTTAATTTGAATATTCACATACTTATAGTAATAAATTAGATCTTCATTCAACAAAAAATTATTTTGTGATGCTGCAGGTGAAGGAAGAGTTTCCCTAACAGATTAGTCACTATCTAACATTATAGAAAAATGGAGGTAAATAGTGATTAACAGATAGGAGAGTTAAGAGTGGTTTCCTCTATGGAGCAAGATTGAAAGGATGCTGTTTGTTTGTGTTATTTTTGTTTTATTTTAAAGAAAGATTTTTAATCATGTTTGTCTTTTTAATGAAGTGCCTATATTACTCTGATAAAACTAAAAATCTGTGTTAGTAAATCTATAAAACTTCAGGCCACCTGGCTGACAATTAAATAAATGGTACAGACAATGTAGATAACTAGTTGTGTAGGCCTCAGAGACCATACAACCCTGTTGTCATGAAATAGGTTTTATAGATGAGGAACTGTAAAGAAGTTCTCTGTGTGGGATCAGTGGTTGTTGATGGAGGTGACCAGTCATTGAACAGGTAGTGATAAGCCTTCAATGTCATGGTGTGTTGTTGGAACTTTACAGCCAGTAAGAAGCTAACTTGGGTTGTAAACAGAGGAGAAAGTAGGAGTTTATCTTTTAGAAAGATATCTGGCACCCAACTGGAGAAGAGGAAGAGTTTTGAAATGCAGAATAATGAGTATCTGTAGCAATAGTTTTTGGACATGATGAGGGTCACACAGACCTTAGAAATAGGGAAAAGTCCAATTTAGAAAATATTTCTGAAGTGAAATTAACAACACTTCATGAAAGATGGGATGTGGAGAATGACGCATATCCTACCATAATTCTAACCTTTCAAACAAGGGAAACTGATAGACTGTTGACCCATAAAGTTGAGATGAGGAAAAAGTGGATGAGATATACTAGTTCCCCCATATCTGCAGTTTTAGTTTCTATGACTTTAGTTACCCATAGTCAACCTAGATCTGAAAATAAACGAGTACAGTGCAATAAGATACTCTGAGAGAGGGGAAAGAGAGGCCACATTCATATAACTTTTATTACAACATATTGTTATACTTGTTCTGTTTTATTATTCGTTATTGTTTAGTCTCTTACTGTGCCAATTTAAAAAGTAAACTTTAGGTAGTCATGTATAGAATACATTGTATATGCAAGGTTTAATATTATCCATTCTTTCAGGCATCCATTGGGGTCTTGGAAAATACCCCTTCTGGATAAAGAGTAATTACTGTAACCCTATTGCACAGATACCTGAAATAATAAACAGAACATGTGTTTTTCCAAAGTAGGTGGCACTCCCAGAGGAATGGTATGGGCCTATATTTTACACAATCTGAAAGTCAGATGCACTAAAAAGCAGTTTTACTTATCTCTCCATACTTGAAGAGTCAACTTTGTTCATAAGACTTCAATTCCAGTTCTAACAGAAAATATGAACTTACTGTTTTAATATAATTCAACCAGACACTGTTAGAGCTCAGTCACCTTTGGATAAGTACTTAGACATCTCAAGGATTTCTCTCCTGCTTCTACTTCTCCTTTCCTTGTTACCAGGAGAAAGGTAGTGAGGTAGAATCCTGGTTTAGGATGCCTTGTGAAGAAGAAGAAAAGTAGGTGAAATGGCTTGTGAATTGTCCTAGAACTGAGAGATTGGAAGAGGTGTGTCCATTCTGTGCTCCTCATCTAATCCTGCTGTTCTCAGTTTGTATATTCCTGTCTTGCAAAATGGCTTAATCCTTACTGCATTTACTGCCAATGTTCATAGTCTTGCAACATTCCCCACTTCGAAAATTTACATGTTATTAATCTACCTCTCCTCCAATGAAAGCTCAACTCTTTTTTATTGGTCCTCAAAACTATGTCTGCACCTTGCTCACAGAATTTTAAAATTACTCAGTGTTTTTTCTGTGACTCACTTGTATAGGATGAAATCTGTGGGCCCACACTCTAGACACTTCCCACAGATAGCTAATCTGGCATTCAAGAGCCATGTTGAATATCAGTGTATTCATATTAATTGGTAACTATTGTATTTAGGTCTCATAGATTCATATTTATTTTCATTTACTTCTCACCCAAACAATACATTTCTATTTGTAGTATGTATCCTCCCATCCTCCCATCCTCCCATCTCTTTCTCTCTCTCTCTCTCTCTTTCCTACACACACACACACACACACATACACACACACACACCAGCTTCAGTAAACCAATCACTTTCAATTAAATCCTTTAGTGGGTATGCAGAAGTTCAAAATATATGTTAACGAGACAAGTGGAGGTTAAGAAAGGACTATGGATTCCAAAAGATTTTCTAAAGGTACTAAAGACCAAGATTAATGCTTAAGGCCAGAGGATAAATCTTCATCTTGTTGAAGGTCAGAAAGAACAAATGATGACACACATGTCAAATTCTCTGCTTTAATTATCTCAGGACACATCATAGTTCTTCCACGTATCCCATGATACAAGGAAAGATGAGGCGTTTGGGAGAAAAACTTATTAACCACGTTGTTACACACAGACAAATGGTCATAAAGAAAACCTTTTTTTTCCAAAGACTAGGAAAAGTGTGCATATTCATTCAGTCATAAGAAAATTTAAGTAGGAATTAAGAACAAAATGAGATAAAACAGAAAATACATAGGGAAATTTTAAAGAAAATGCTCTCTTAAATACCACGTCATTGTGGAAATAAACCAAGTGAGAAATACATAGAATTTAACAATAAAAACTTACATATCAAAACTTAATAGATACAGCAAAATCAGACAGAACAAATAGCTTTAATCATTTACATTAATAAAAGAAACATAAAAAAATTCAAATAAAGAATGAGAAAAATAACAACAAAATCAACCAAAAGAAAAAAAGTAAAAATAAAAATAAAATCAATACATTTTAAAAGCATCAAAAACATAGTAATTCCAAAAGGATATCTTTTGAAAATGATCAAAAAATTAAAAATATAGATAATCTAAGCAAATATAGATATCACAAATAACAAAATACAAATGATAATCAATGAGTAATCACAGATGCTTGAGAATTAAAATAAATATAAGATATTTTCTAGGTCATTGCCAGGCCATTGTGACCATTGCCTTGCTAAGCTATGGTGTTGCCGTGTGCTCTTTGAGCTATGGCCAGGCCATGTTTCCTGGCTTTGGCCTTGTCCCCTACCTTGGGGAGGTGAATCCTCTCTCTCTCTCTCTCTCTCTCTCTCTCTCTCTCTCTCTCTCTCTCTCTCTAATTTAGTTTTTAAATATATATTTTCTAATCTAAAAAAAGAGATATTTCCTAGCTCAAAGTTACACAATTATATTTGAAAGTCTGAAGTAAAGTGCAAGTTTTTTTTACCAAAACTAGAAAGAGTTAGAAAATTTTAAAATACCAACTAATGCCAAAAAATGTAAAGACCTACCATCCATAAAAATAACAGTCCCAAACAGCAAAATATATAATTCCTATCAAAGTTTTAAAAATAAGTGACTCATATTATTTATACTATTCAGAATCTTACAAAATAGAAAAACTTGCACAGTTTTTCATAAATTCAGTATGACATTGGTACCAAAGCTACTATAACATAGCAAAATAAATTTTATTTCATAAAATTTAGCAAGTTTTGATGAAGAAATGCCAGAAATAATTGCAAAAGATCATTAAAAACTGCAAAAAAGATCTTTCTAACCAGAGACGTAAAAGACTTTTACAATGAAAAATACAAAACATTGCTCAAAGAAATCAAAGATGACACAAACAAGTGGAAAAAGATTCTATGCTCATGGACTGGAATAATCAACACTGTTAAGATGTCCATCCTACCTAGGGCAATCTACAGATTTAATGCAATACCCATCAGATTACCAGCAGCATTCTTCTCAGACCCAGAAAAAGCAATACAGGAATTCATATGAAAACATAAATGACCAAGAATAGTCAAAACAATACTCAGCAAAAAACAAAAACATAAAAACAAAGCAGGAGGTATCACACTCTCAGACTTTAAACTATATTATAAAGCGACAATAATCAAAGCAGCCTATACTGGTACCAGAACAGGCATATAGACCAGTGGAATAGAATTGAGATTTCAGGAGCAAAACCTCAATTTCTCAATCAACTCATCTTCGACAAACCCTCTACTGGGGAGAGGAGAACCTATTCAGTAAATGGTGCTGGAGAAACTGGCTGACAACATGCAGAAGATTGAAACGGGACCCCTAACTATCCCCATACACAAAAATTAACTCAAATGGATCACAGACCTAAATGTAAAACCTCAAACTGTAAGAACCTTAGAATATGGACTGCAGCAACCTGGATGGATTTGGAGTCGATCACACTCAGTGATTTATCACAGAAACAAAGAACAGAGTTCCATATGTTCTCACTCATAAGAGGAACTTGAACAATTTTAATGCTATCAGAAAGTGATTGGCAGTAGTGGGAAACTGGCGGGAGAGGGTATTGGCAGTTGAGGGAAACTGCTAGAGGAGGGAGAGGCATATCTCATCAACAGGGATACCTGCGTGATCAATGTTTGTATACCTAACCCTGAATTGTACCCTACATCTTTATAATAAAAATTTTTTTTAAATAAATGAGGGCATATTAAAAAAAAAAAAAGGAAAATGCAGGAGACACTCTTATTTAAGTTGGAACCGGCAACCGATTCCTGATCAAAACCCGAAGTGTCCAGGCCATAAGAGATAAGATAGACAAGTGAGACCTCATTAAACTAACAAGCTTCTTCAAAGCCAAAGAAACCATCAAGAGAGCAGGGAGACAGCCCACAGATTGGGAAAAAATATTTGCCAACTCCATGTCTGACAAAGGCCTAACATAAGGATCTACAAGGAACTCAAATGTGCTGAAAAGAAAAAACAAACAGCCCTATTACAAAGTGGGCTAAAGATATGAATAGACACTTCTCAAAAGAAGACATAAGAGAAGTCAACAGATACATTAAAAATGTCCAGCCTCACTAGTCATCAAGGAGATGCAAATTAAAACTACACAGAGATACCACCTAACTCCAGTCAGAATGGCCATCATTAGTAACAAAAAATAACAGATGCTGGAGAGGATGTGGTGAAAAGGGAACACTTCTACACTGTTGGTAGGAGTGCAAACTAGTTCAGCCTCTGTGGAAATCAGTGTGGCGATTCCTAAAATTTCTAAAAATCAACTTTCCATATGACCCCACAATCCCCCTACTGGGAATATACCCAGAAGAACTCAGGTCACTCTATAAAAAAGATACTTGCATATGTATGTTTATCGCAGCATTGTTCACAATAGCAAGAACATGGAACAAACCATGCTGCCCATTGGAAGAGGATTGGATAAAAAAAATTGTGGTTACATATACACAAAGGAATACTACGCAGCCATAAAGAAGAACAAAATCATGAACTTCACAGCGACTTGAATGGAATTAGAGTTTATAATGCTGAGTGATCTCTCAAAGAAACAAAGAGCTGAGTATCACATGTTCTCACTCATAAGTAGACCTTGAACAACTACCATATTACTATAAGAAAAGGATTGAAAGTGGTGGGGAACTACACCAAGGGGATTGGGGGGGTGAGGAGGTGGGATTGACAGTAGTCAGTATCTGCCTGGGGAAGGGGGTGGCCACACCTCATTGATAAGGGTACCTACACAGTGAGTAAAAGGAATTTTGAAATACATGTTGTAGACAAGGAGCTGATATATTTGATAACCAAAAAGGTTATTCAAATATGGAAGCAAAAATTAATAACCAAATAGGGAAATAGATAAACATTTAAAGTTGTTTTAAAATAGTGTTAAAAACTGACCACAAGATGAGAAATAACAGTTAAATCTTGCCAGGCACTGTGGCTCACACCTATAATTCCAGCATTTCGGGAGGCCGAGGTAGGAGGATTGCTTGAAACCAGGAGTTGGAGACCAACCTGAGCAACATAAAAGACCTCATCTCTACAAAAAACTAAAAAACAAAATAAAATTACTCAGTTGTGGTGGTGCATTCCTATAGCCCCAGCTACCTGGGACACTCAGAAGGGTGGAGTCCTCGAGCCCAGAAGCTTGAGGCCAGTTGCGATTCCATCACTACACTCCAGATTGAGAGACAGAGTAAGAGCCTGACACTTTCTCTTTCTCTCTGTTTTTTTTCTCTCTCTTGCTCTCTCTCTCTCTCTCTCTCACACACACACACACACACACACACACACACACCACAAATATGCTAAACCTATACAGGGATATTACTTTTCTCTAATCAAATATGCACAAAATAAAAACTGATAAAAATAATATTTTATTCAGGGTGTGAATGTGAGGTGGGAATAAATTTAGCTATATTTATTAATTTTTTTCTTTTTCTTCTTCTTTTGTGTGTTTGTGTGGATGTGTTGCTTTCTCATTGCCCTAGAGGATCCCACATGAACTTTTCTATGCCTTATTTCATTAACATTTTAAATGTACATACTTTTGACCTAATACCTTTACATCTATAAACTTAACCTATAGATAATTGTGCACTTAAATACTCATTTCAGAATTTTTATAGTAACAAAAATCAGAAACAACTGAAATGTCCATCAACAAGTTAACAGTATATAAATCCATATTTTATATTTATTAAAAACAATGAGTCAAGTCTATGTTTGTTGATATGAAATAATTTCCAAAGTATATTAAAGGAAAAAAGGGAAAATGTAGAACAGTGTGTACAATATATCATCTGTGCCAAAAATAAACAACACAAGTACATATATATGCATATAAAAATATTTTTATTTGTATCAAATGTCTGTGAAAGGATACATAAGTAACTGGAAAAAGCAGTTCCCCCTGAGAAATTACTTCGTACTGACTGCAGTTTGTTTTTAGCATGTGCAGGAGCTATCTATTGAAAGAAAGAGAGAGAAAAAGAAAAAAAGAAAGAAGGAGGGAGGGAGTAAGGAAGGAAGAAAAGAGGTAACATTTGGATGAAGGTAGTGAGCTAAACTTTAGACCAGTTAAATATATGTTATTTAAAGGATCTCTAGGTATCAATTTTCAGTAAACAGTTGTAATTCCAATATAAAGAAGGAGAAACTAGTAGTTTGTGTTATTGGTTTGCTTGTTTGTTTTTAAGTAATGATTCTTCAATGTGTAATAGAATTTGGAGAAATGGAGAAGATCATCTTGAGAGGAAATAGAAATATTAAGAGAGGAAGCATGGGTAACAATATTTAAAAAGCAGGCATAAAAAAAGAGGCCAGCCCGGACTCGGTGGCTCAGCCTGTAATCCCGCGCCTTTGGGAGGCTGAGGTGAGTGGATTACCTGAGCCCGCGGGTTCTAGACCCGCCTGGGCAGCAAGACCTCATCTCTACAATAAATCAAAAAATCAGCTGGGCGTGGTAGTGTGCGCCTGTAATTCCGGCTACTCGGAAGGCTGATGTGGAAGGATCGCCGGAGCCCAACAGGTCGAGGCTGCGGTGACCGGGAGCGGCCACTGCACTCCAGTCTGGGTGACAAAATGAGACTCCAACTCAAAAAAAAAAAAGAGGCCAACCAAAGTCAGAGAGCATGGTCAAAGGAAGGAAACAACAGAAAAAAAGGGGAGGAAGTTTCAAGATGTAAACTCACACCCTTCCACAGCACATGATTTAATGCCACCAAAAAAAAACTATATGGTTTGCTGTGTAAGCAGTGACTGTAGCCCAGAACAGAAATGCTTTTGTTCCTCTGTTAATTAAAGAGTAGAGTATAATTTCACTTATATGCAGATACACATACTACATTTTGAATTTGTAAAATAGCCTATCACTATTTATAATAATCATTAAGTTTTGCTTTGTAGGGCCCTAACAAAGGATCCTACAAAAGCCTAGCATTTAATATAATGAATCAAAGGGTGAACAAATATATGTTTGACATGCTTGTAGGAGATCAATAAGTAGCTATTGAATAAATGTTGAATAAGCATAATCACATTATCAGGTTCAACAAAATGTTAATAGTTTAGTAATTATCATATGTTCTGCAGTTATAAATTAAGACAAGCAGCTATTAAATGGAGAGGTAATCAGCTATGAACGAGTTGCATTTATACCTTTCTGGTACTATTCCCTATTGTTAGCAATGAATTTAAAATATTGTTAATTTTCCAGCTTCAGTGCTGAGAAAGAGGGAAGGGGAAAGGGAAGGGGAGAGGGAAGACGGGAGAGGAGTTGGGGTTTGTGAGTGCACCACTGCCATTGTAAGACACACTATGACACACACACATAATTGTACAAGTCCAAAGAAATAAATAAGATATGAAAATGAGCATTTTATAATTACTATATTAAAAGTAATTTAAAATGGCATTTAAATAATAATTAATTATTATAAAGTAAGGGAGGCTCTTTGGAAGGCATTTTGGCAGCTACTTACAAAACTATGCTTACTCTTTCTATGACCAGTCATTGCACTCCTAGGTACGTAAGTTGAAAATATGTGTTCACACAAAAACCTACACGTGAATGTTTACAGCAGCTTTATTCACAGTTGTTAAAACTTGGAAACAAATATACTATGATCTCAACTATATAACATTCTAGAAAAGGCAAAACTATGAAGACAGTTAAAAGATCAGTGTTTGCCAGAAGTTAGAGTGAGAGTCAGATGAATAGTGGAACACCAAGAATTTTCAGGGCAGCAAAACTTCTCTGTGTGATATTGTAATGGTAGATATGTGTTATTACACATTTGTCAAAACTCATAGAATATACATCACAAAGAGTGAACGCCAATGTAAACTATGGACTTTAATTAATAATAATGTATATTGGTTCTTCAACTGTAGTAAATGTACCACACTAATACAAGATGTTAATAATAGGGGAAATGGCGTGGGATTAGAGGGCATATAGGAACTCTCTGAACTTTCTACTAAACTAACTCTTTTTAAAAAATCTAATAGTTTAGAAGGAAGAAAAGTTAAGGAGGCACCCCCTGCTCCAAAGACATGTTAAATAAGAGTCTAACTCTAAATTATTTTAAAAGTAATGTAGAAAGCTGGAGGTCAGGAAGATGGCAGCCAAGTCAGTCAGACTATGCAAGTCCTGGTGTGAGTGAGTGAGTGTATAGAAAATTTTGTGTACATGCTGGTGAGTGAGTGGGTGGGTGAGTGGCTGACTGAGTAGGGGGCTAGGGAGCTAGTAGCCAGGGCTCTCCTGGTGCAGTGGCTGGTGCCACAGCTGCTGGGCTTGGACCCTAGCACACAGAAGCTGAGCTAGGGCACAGAAGCTGAGCACCATTTTCTTTTTTTTTTAAATCAACAAAACCCTTCCTGGGAAGAAAATGCTGGGAAAGACTGTCTGAGTGGGGGCTCATGAGCAAGTGGCCAGGCCCCTGTTGCAACAGCTGGTGCTGCAACTCCTCTGCTTGGTTCCTGGCTCTACCCAGGAGAAGCTAAGCACCATTTTTTTTTCTTTAAATGGATAAAAGTTTTCCTGTGAAAAAGTGGCAGGGAAAGACTATCTCCCCAGGATCTCCCTCACCATTGCTTCAGCACCTGGTAGGGCACTGGCAATAGGGGCTGTAGAGGTAGTCCAGAGGCAAAGTCCCACAGAAAAGGACAAGAGAGGCACCCCACCACCATCTTGAAAGCAGGGCAGGAAAGTGCTCTGACTTACTCACCATGGAGCAAGAGACTCGATCTCTGTGACTGGTGAATCAACTACTTAAGGATTAATCATGACCCAGAGGGAATATCCTGAAGCACAAACTTTGGAGGGACCTGATGAGTGCTGAGTTCCACGTACTCCACCCCCTACCCTGATCCAGCCAAGGGACAAAGGGTATGGCCAGAAAAGGACAAGGAAGGACTCTAAAGAGATCAGTGGAGAGTCTGGGGCTGACCCAAATCCTCTCTCCCCCAGCAATCCTCTGAATGTCAGACCCACATAGCCGGGCTACAACTGGGAGGGACAAACTCAGGCAGAACCTGGACATTAGGCACAATAGAGAACTCCATTCCAAGATAGGCCTGGCTGGGGCACCCCCCATGAGTACATACCTGGAAAAGAGACAATCCTGCACCCACCCCCACTAGAGGACATCTCCCTGATCATACAAGAGTAGGAGGAGAGGACTGCAGCCCTACCCACCTCCACTACCCCTCCTCCTTCCCTGCTCCAGACACTGAGGAGAGATTGAAAGAGGTGGCTCTGCAGGAGAGACCTGATTAGAGGAACAATTATAGAACCTGCCACAAGAGGGCAAGTTGCTTACTTTTTAATTTTTTTTAATTGTTTAAAAATTTTTAACTGTTTGTTATTTTCTATACTTTTTAAACATTTTTCCTTTATGCATAAATGTGTGTGAGAGTTTGATCTGCATCCCCAAAACTTTTTTCTTTTCTTTTTCAGTTTCTTTCTTCTTTTATTTGTAACTTTCTGTTTATGCATGTATGTGAATGACTGAGCGTTCATCTTTCAATTGTGTTGTTGGTGGTTTGTATTTGCTCTTCTATTCTTCTGGGTTTATTTATGTTCCTTTTTTATAGTTTAAGGTGAGTGTGTCAACACATGTGTGAGGGTTCTATCTGAATTCCTCTTTTTTGTTTGATTGTTTTTTTTTCAGTCTTTCTATTTCTATTTTTCTTCTCTATACACTTGTGCT
The DNA here is from genome assembly GCF_000164805.1 of Carlito syrichta. Lineage (NCBI taxonomy): Eukaryota > Metazoa > Chordata > Mammalia > Primates > Tarsiidae > Carlito > Carlito syrichta. The sequence continues at coordinate 235,497 of NW_007247745.1, read as the reverse complement.
AGGCATGTGTGCATGTGTTTAGTTTTCTTGGTTTTGTTGTTGTTGTAGTTTTTTATTATGTTTCACTTTGTTGTTATTCCAGTTTGTTTGGGGGGTGAGTGTATGTCTGTGTGCATATGTGTTCAATTGTTTTTTGCATTGGTTCTGCTTTGCACCATCATATAGAGTGGTGATGGGGAGTGGGTCTCAAGGAACACATACCACAATAAGTGAACATTGTAATTTGCAGGTAGATACTGATTCCTAGTGTCCCATCCACTACATTAGTCAAGTTCCAAAAACTACAAGAGACAGCAAAGCTTCGCATCCACCATCTTATTTCAAAATAGAACTTATCCAGAGCCCGGATCAGGGAAGAATAAAGGACTGAGCAAGTATCAGAAGGGAAAGCCTCTCCCACTGACACTGAATAACAGACCTAAACAGAAAAACAAGAGGTCTGTCAAAAATGAGGGAAAACAAAAGGAAGAACACAGGCAATTTCAAGTGTACCAAAGACAAAACTCCTGAAAAATCAGACCTTGGTGCCCAAAAAATGGAAGTCACCAATGACAGGCCCCAGAATACAACAAGGATCAGGGAATGGTTGAAAAGAGTTAATAAGACTCAAGAAAGACAAGATGCAACACTGAAAGAACTTGTAACAGAGATTCTGGCAATAAAAAATTTCATCCAGGAAATAAGTAACATTATGACAAGTATGGAAAGCAGAATTAATCTAGCTGAAGAAAGGATCTCAAACTTGACAACGAGAACATGGAATTAACCCGATCTGTAAAAAACATAGAAAGAAAACTCAGAAAGAAAGAAAAAAGCCTACAAGAGATGTGTGATTATATCAAGAGGCCGAACCTACACCTGATTCATATCCCAGAAGAAGAAAGGAAAAATGAGAACAACTTGGAACGAGTGTTCTAGGAGGTAATCCAAGAAAACTTTCTCCATCTTATTAGGGGTGTGACCAACCAAGCACAAGAGATACAGAGAATCCCACAAGACATCAAATGAGAAGATCACCACTAGACATATAGTAATTCACCTACGCAAAGTAAGCACAAAAGAAAAACTCCTGAAGGCAGCAAGAGAAAAAATTCAGACTACCTACAAGGAAAGTCAATCAGAATAGCAGCAGACCTATCAGCAGAAGCACTACAAGCAAGAAGAGACTGGAACCCTATATTCAAAGTCCTCAAACAAAAACAATTTCAACCAAGAATTTCCTATCCAGCCAAGCTCAGCTTCATCAATGATGGAGAATTAAAATCCTTCCCAGATATCCAATCCCTAAGAGATTATGCTGCTTTCAGATTAGCTCTACAGGAGCACTTAAAAAGGTATTAAGCATAGAAGAAAGAAAAAAAAGAATGACCACACATTTTCCAAGAGAACAGCAGATCACAGAATCAACAGAGAATACAGTGCAACAAGAAACTTGAAAACACACACATACATTAACCCCAAAGCCAAAACAAAACAAGCAAACAAAGAAAAAACTTTGTAAGAACCTCATGACAGGGATAAGCAATCACATTTCAATAATCAGCTTGAATGTGGATGGACTAAATGAACCACTGAAAAGACACAGAATGGTGGACTGGATAAGAAACCATGACCCCATTATTTGTTGCATCCGGGAGACTCATCTCAATACAAGGGATGTACACAGACGAAAAGTTAAAGGATGGAAAACAAGTTTCCATGCAAATGGATCACAAAAAAAGGCAGGAGTTGCAATCTTAATATCAGACAAAACAACATTTAAGCAATCAAAAATTTTAAAAGATGCAAAAGGACACTACATAATGATAAAATTTCAATCCATCAACAAGAAATATCCAGCCTAAACATGTATGCACCCAATGCAGGAGCACCAGCATTTATGAGGCAACTACTAAATAAACTAAAAAAAGATATTGACTCTAACACTATTATAGCAGGGGACTTGAATACCCTACTGACAGTCCTAGATAAATCATCGAGGTAAAAGATCATCAAGGAGATCCAAAACCTAAACTTGACACTTGACCAAATGAACTTAGTAGATACCTACAGAATATTCCATCCAACAACCACAGAATATACATTCTACTCATCACCACATGGAACATACTCAAAGATCGATCACATCCTTGGCCATAAATCAAGCATAAACAAGTTCCATAAGGTTGAAATCTTGTCAGGCACATTCTCAGACCTCAGTAAAATAAACATAAATATCAAAATCAACAACATTTCCCCAAAGTACACAAAGACATGGACACTAAACAGCATGATGCTGAACAACAACTGGGCCAACACTGAAATCAGAGAAGAAATGGAAAGACTCCTGGAAACAAATGAAAATGAAGAAACATTGTATCAAGCCTCTGGGATGCCATGAAATCAGTTCTAAGAGGGGAATTTATATCTCTATGAGCACACATTAAGAAAACAAAAAGACCACAAGTGGAGAGCCTAACAAATCACCTTAGGGAGCTGGAAAGAGAAGACCATCAAAACCCCAACATTAGCAGAAGAATCCAAATCATAAAAACAAGAGATCAAATACAGGACATAGAAGAGAAAAATACAGAAAACATCAACAAAACAAAAAGGTGGTTCTTTGAAAGAATTGAAGATTGATGGACCCCAGTCAGAATGAGCAAAAGAAAGAAAAAGCCCAAATAAACACAATCAGAAATACATAAGATCAAATAACAACTGACCCTGAAGAAATACAAAAGATTATTAGAGATTACTATATACATCTATTTGGAAAAAAATCTTGATAACCTAAATGAAATGGAGGACTTTTTTGACATCACACAGCTTCCCAGGTTGAAACAAGAAGACAATGAGACACTAAATAGACCAATAACAACCCAGGAAATTGACTCTGCCATACGAAAACTACCTACATAAAAAGCCCTGGACCGGATGACTTTCCAGCAGAATTCTACAAAATGTACAAGGAGGAGCTAATACCAATTCTACCGAAAGTATTCCAGACTATTGAGCAAGATGTAATTCTCCCCAAGTCATTTTACAAAGCCAACATCACACTACTACCCAAACCGGGTAAAGATCCAGCAAAAAAAGAGAACTAGAGGCCAATGTCCCTTATGAACATAGATGCAAAAATCCCCACAAGATTCTAGCACATTGGATCCAAAAACATATCTCAAAAATCATCCACCATGTCTAAGTAGGCTTCATCCCTAGGATGTAGGGCTGCCTCAACATTCACAAGATCATAAATGTGATTAAATACATCAACAGATGTAAAAATAAGAACCACATGATTATCTCATTAGATGCAGAAAAAGCTTTTGATAAAATTCAGCATCCCTTCTTGATAAAAACCCTCGAACAGCTAAGCATAATGGGAACATACCTCAAAATAATAAGTGCTATCTACAATAAACCTACAGCTAACGTATTGCCAAATGGACAGAAACTGGAAACATTTCCCCTGAAAACTGGAACAAGGCTTCTCACTTGCATGCCTCTTGTTCAACATTGTGTTGGAAGTCCTAGCTAGGGCAATTAGACAAGAGAAGGAAATCAGGAATATCCAAATAGGAAAAGAGGAAGTCTAGTTATCCCTCTTTACTGATGATATGATCCTATACCTTGAAAATCCAAGAACTCTGTCAAAAACCTGCTTGCACTTATAAAGGACTTTGGCAAAGTCTCAGGGTACAAAACAAATGTGCAAAAGACAGTTGGATTCCTATTCATCAACAACAAGCAGGCAGAGACCAAAATTAAAATCACAATCCCATTCAGAATAGCCACACACAAAAATGAAGGACCTCGGCATTTTCCTAATCAGAAAAACGAAAGATCTTTACAATGAGAAATACAAAACACTGCTCAAAGAAATCTAAGACACAGACAGATGGAAAAATATTCCTTGCTCATGGATAGGAAGAATCCACATTGTTAAAACATCTATCCTACCAAAGGCAATCTACAGATTCAACGCAATACCCATTAAGTTACCAACATCATTATTCTCAGACCTGAAAATGACAATACAGGAATTATGGTAGCATTAACGACCATGAATAGCCAAAACAATCATTAGCAAATGAAACAAAGCAGGAGGTATCACACTTCCAGACTTCAAACTTTACTGTAAAGTTACATTAATCAAAACACCCTGGTATTGGTATAAGAACAGGCATATAGACCAACAGGTTCGAGATTCCAGAACCAAAGTCTGAATTCTCAACCAACTCATCTTTGGCAAAGCCCCCAACAACAACCACTGGGGCGAGGAGAACCTATCAGTAAATGGTGCTGGAAAAACTGGCTGATCACATGAAGAAGATTGAAACAGGACCTCTACCTATCACCATACACAAAAATTAACTCTAAATGGATCAAAGACCTAAACGTAAAACCTCAAACTACAAGAATTAGAAAATGCAGGAAACACCTTTATGAAAATTGGAACTGGCAACCAATTTCTATTCACTACCCTAAATGCCCATACCTTAAGAAATAAGATAGACAAGTAGGACCTCACCAAACTAACTCGCTTCTACAAAGCAAAAGATACCATCAAGAGAGCAGGGAGACAGCCCACAGAATGGGAAAAAATATTTGTCAACTGTATGTCTGACAAAGGCCTAACATCTAGGATATACAAGGTGCTCAAATGCGCCAAAAGGAAAAAAACAAACAGCCCCATTAAAAAGTGGGCAAAAGACATAAATAGACACTTCCCTAAAGAAGATATACAGACAGCCAACGGACACATGAAAAAGTGCTCAGCCTCATTCATCATCAGAGAAATGCAAATCAAAACCACATTGATATACCACCTAACCCCAGTAAGAATGGCTATCATTAATAAAACAAAAGCAGCGGATGCTGGCAAGGATGCAGATAAAAAGGAATGCTTCTATATCAGTGACAGGAATGTAAACTAGTGCAACCTCTTTGGAAGACAGTGTGATGATTTCTGCAAGAACTAGAAATTGACCTTCCATATGACTCAGCAATTCCCCTACTGGGAATTTACCCAGAGGAACTCAAATCATTCTACAAAAAAGATACCTGCACATGTATGTTTGTTGCAACTCTATTCACAATAGCAAAAACATGGAACCAACCATGTTTTCCATCAAGCTGGACTGGATAAAAAATGTGGTACATTTACGCAATGGAACATTATGCATCCATAAAGAAAGACAAACATATGGACTTCACAGCAACTTAGATATTCAGTGATCTATCACAGAAACAAAGAACAGAATACCATATGTTCTCACTCATAAGCAGACCTGGAACAATTATAATACTATAATAAAGGAATTGGCAGTGGTGGGAAACTGTCGGAGGGGGCATGGGATTGGCAGTTGAGGGGAAACACTAGGGAAGGGAGGGGCACACCTCATCAACAGGTACGTGCATAGTCAATGTTTGTATATCTAACCCTGAATTGTACCCCAAGTCTTTATAATAAAAAAAGTAATATATGACTTGCTATGATTTGAATGTTTGTGTCCTCCAAAGTGATGATATGAGGAGATGGGGCCTTTGGATAATTAGCTCATAGGAGTGAAGCTCTTGTAAAACAGGCCTAGTGCCCGTATAAAAGAGGCCCAAGGGAGACCTCTTGCCCCTTCTACCACATAAAGTCACAGCAAAAAGGTATCATCTATGAAACAGAAAATGAACCCTCACCAGATACTAAATCTTCTGGTGGCTTGATCTGTACTCCCCAGCTTCTATAACTATGAGAAATAAATTTATTCATTTAAGTCACCTAGTTTATGGTGTTTCTTATAGCAGTCTTAATAGACTAAAACACGAATAATTCTTTAGTAGCTTATTTTTGACCTAAAGAAAATAGGGGTCTGAAAATATCAGTGTGCATTCTATGGTCTTGATCAACTATATATGTATTATGTATTCGTTACTTTTTTTTTCAACTATTTGAGTGTCAGTGTGTTGAGTGCCTTCTTTATGTCAGTTTTAGACACAATGGGAATGAGCAAAACCCCTGTTTTCATGGCTCTTACATTCCAGTGATGGAAGACAATAATTAATAATAATAACAAAGCAGTAGGATAACGTTTAGGAATGATGCTTTTCCTTTTAGTATTTTAGTACACCCCTGCTTCTCACTGAGGAAGTGATCCGTTTATTGCCTGAGCAAAGGGTCATCAGAAGAGCATAAATAACAGAAGAAATTTAATTTTTTTGCTCAAAATATGTAAACCTGAGTCACACACACAAAAGTTTCAAAGAATATGCATGCGACAGTCAAGGTTAACTGTCTTCATGACTTCTCAGGCTGCACAATGACCCTACAATGGAGGACAGGGAGAGTGAGAAAAGCAGCTGGGGGTTGGTAGCCCTTGGGCCTTTTTTAAAAACCATTTTAATTTTTAAAATTTTTATTTTACTTTAGAGTTGTGAGGTACATATGGGGATTTACTACATATGGGGGGGAATCCAACAAAATCAGAATTTATTAATAAAAAATTATGTGTTTATTCTTTTTTTTTTTTTTGAGTTGGAGTCTCACTCTGTCACCCAGACTGGAGGGCAGTGGCACGTTCCTGGCCACCGCAGCCTCGACCTGCTGGGCTCTGGCAATCCTTCCACCTCAGCCTTCCAAGTAGCCGGAATTACAGGCATGCGCTACCACGCCCGGCTGATTTTTTTATTTATTGTAGAGATGACGTCTCGCTGCCCAGGAGGGTCTCGAACCCACGGGCTCAGGCAATCCACTCACCTCGGCCTCCCAAAGGCGCGGGATTACAGGCTGAGCCACCAAGCCCGGGTATGTGTTTATTCTTAAATGTTTAAACTTTGGTCATCTTCAAAGTACTCTCTGTTTGATACACTGCACCTATGGAGATGGTTTTTTCACTGCTCAAAATGCTATTTGAACTTATCAATGCCTCAAGCCTTTTAGAGCTTTTGCCTTGTTTCACTTCTTCCATACTGGCAACATGTTTCTCTTTGAGGAATTTTTCATTTGGGGAAACAAAAAATAAGAAGTCGCTTGGGAGGAGATCAAGAGAATAGGGAAGTGGAGCCTGGAAGTCATGCCATTTGGGTCAAAAAATGCTGAACACATAGCACAGTGTGAGCAGAAGCATTCATAAATCACCCATCATGAAATGGGCAAACATATTTAAAGACTCTCAAAACCAAACAAAACAAAAACACTGCAGCCGAATGCACACCTTGCACAACAATGCTAACTGGTACACTGATGCTGTGATAGGTGCAAGAACATTTAACTAGCAGGGGAATCCTGCTAGTACCACAAGGGGCCCACCCTCCAAAAACTACTTCTGGTTTTTTGGGGGTCCTTTCTCATAAGTAAATTGCAGGCAATTAAGATTTGAGCTTCTTGTGGGCCCTCCCGCCCCCTGACATGGACCAAGTACCCAGTGTGTTGCCAGATGCTCCTTCCCTCCAACTCAGCAGTGCACTGCACCCATCCCAATAGTGTACGGTATCCTGCCTTGTGCTCCTGCAACCAGTGATTAGGGCCCACTTATGAGTGAGAACATGCAGTAGTCAGTTCTCTGTTTCTGTGATTTCTCGCTTAGTATGATGTCGCTCAAAAGGACATGATTTTGCTCTTTTTATGGCTGTGTAATATTCCATCGTGAATATGTAGCATAGGCATCAAGGTTGTTTCCATGTTTTTGCTATTGTGAATAGTGTTGCCATGAACATCTGTGTGCAGCTTTTTCTTTGATAGAGCAACTTATGTCCATCTGGGTATATTCTTAGAAGTGGGATTGCTGGATTATATGAACTCAATTTTTAGTTTTTTGAGAAAACGCCACACAGCTTTCCATAGGTTGAATGATCTTACATTCCAACCAATAGGGCAGAAGTGTTTCCTTTTCTCTGCAACAGCACCAACACCTGCTAGTTTTTGACTTTTTAATGTTAACCATCCTTACCAGTGTTAGGTGGTATCTTATTTAGTTTTATTTGCATTTTCTGATGTTGAATGATGCTGAGAATGTTTTCATATGGTTTTTGGCTACTTGAATGTCTTCCACTGGACTCTTTAGAAAAGGGAATGCTAAGTTCTTTCCCCACCTCAGGTGAACCCCAGGGATGGTGATGAAAAAGTCACCCTAGAAAAGTTTTCAGGGTCTGAGAGAAGAGGAGATGTGGGCCTCTGTTCGCCACTAAAACCTTCAAGGTCCAAGGAGACAGCAGTGAAGGACTGAGAGTCCGTAGGCAGTCTCTAATTCTAGTTATGTTAAGAAAATTGCATGACATTACCTCAGATATTGATTTCTTGACATTATGGAAATGCTGTGTGACGTTTTCATACATTATGGAAGTGATATGTGTACCTTTTATACAATTACATTCTAAAGCACAGGTACCTCTTCATGCCTGAATTTTCCAAGACAGAAATATCTTATCATTTATTACTTCTTTAAGTTTTCTTTATACCAATTATAATGATGGCTTGCAAACTGGAAAGGAGTAAGTTCACCTAAACTGATTTTTTTAATTACTTTATTTTTAAAATGTGGGGTACAAATGAGGGTTAGGTACATACGTGGTCATCATACAGGTAAAGTGTGGTCATCCTTATTTATGTTATGTGCTCCCCCGGCAGTGTCCCAGTACTGCCAATTCCTTTCTTATTGTATTATGATAAATGTTTAAGATCCACTTATGAGTGAGTATGTGTGGTACTCAGATCTTTGTTTCTGTGATAAATCATTGAGTATTATAGGCTCTAATTCCATCCAGGCTGTTGCAAAGTTCATAATTTTGTTTTTCGTTATGGCTACATAATATTCCATTGTGTAAATGTACCAATTTTCTTTATCCAGTCCACTTTTGATGGGCAGCACAGTTGGTTCCATGTTTTTGCTATTGTGAATAACACTGCTATAAACATGCATGTGCAGGTATCTTTATTATAGAGTGATTTGAGTTCCTCTTCATATATTTCCTGAAGGGGGATTGCTAGGTTGTATGGAAGGTTGATTTTCAGATATTTTAGAAATAGCCACACTGTTTTCCACAGAGGTTACATTGTTTACATTCCCACCAACAAAGTAAAAGTGTTCCCTTTTCCCCACATCCTCTCCAGCATCTGTTGATTTTTGAATTATTGATGATGGCCATCCTGACTGGAGTTAAGTGGTGTATTGGTGTGGTTTTAATTTGCATTTTTTTGATGATTAGTGAGGCTGAGTATTTTTTCATGAATCGATTGGCTGGTCATATATCTTCTTTTGAGAAATATCTGTTCATATCTTTTGCCTCTTTTTTTAAAAGGGTTTTTTTTCCCTTCCTTTTGGCACTTTTGAGTTTCTTGTAGCTCCTAGATGTTAGGTCTTTTTCAGATGAACAGTTGTTTAATATTTTTTCCCATTCTGTGGGCTGTCTCCCCACTCTCTTGATGGTTTCTTTTGCTTTGCAGAAGCTTTACAATTTGATAAGGTCCCACTTGTCTATCTTATCTTTTATGGCATTCGCTTTTGGAGAGTTCATCAGGACTTGGTTGTCTATTCCAATTTCTATAAGGGTGTTTCCTACATTTTCTTCTAGGATTCTTATAGTCTGCAGTTTTCCATTTCAAGCTGATTTTTGTGTATGGTGATAGGTAGGGATCTTGTTTCAGTTTTCTGCATGTAGTCAGCCAGTTTTCCCAGCACAATTTATTGAATAGGTTCTCCTCTCTCCATTGGTTGTTGGTGGAGGCTTGTCAAAGATAAGTTGGTTGAAGAATTGAGCTTTTGCTTCCAGAATCTCTATTATTCCATTGGTCTTTATATCTGGTATCAATAGCAGGCTGTTTTGATTATTGTCGCTTTATAGTAGAGTTTGAAATCTGGAAGTGTGATACCTCCTACTTTGCTTCTTTTGCTAAGGATTTTTTTGGCTATTTGTGGTCTTTTATGTTTCCATATGAATTTCTGTATTGTCATTTCCAGGTCTGAGAAGAATGATGTTGGTAATTTAATAGGTATTGTGTTAAATTTATAGATTGCCTTTGGTAGGATGGGCATCTGAACAACGTAATTCTTCCAATCCATGAGCATGGAATATTTTTCCATTTGTTTGTGTCATCTTTGATTTTTTTGAGCAGTGTTTTGTAGTTTTCATTGTAAAATCTTTCACGTCACTGGTTAGGAAGATGTCAAGAAATTTCATTTTGTTGGTGGCTATTGTGAATGGAATTGTGCTTTTTATTTGAGTTTCTATCTATTTATTGTTGGTGTATAATAATACAATTGTCTTTTGCACATTTGTTTTATACCCTGAGACTTTGCCAAAGTCCTTTATCAGTGCAAGGAGGCTTTTGATAGATTCTCTTGTGTTTTCAAGGTATAGGATCATGTCATTCATGAATAAGGATAACTTAACAGCCTCTTTTACTATCTGATACCCTTGATTTCCTTCCCTTGTCTAAATGTTCCAGCTAGGTCTTCCAATACAATGTTGAACAGGAGAGGTGAAAATGGGCAGCTTTGTCTTGTTCTGGTTTTTAGGGGAAATTCTTCCAATTTCAGTCTGGTTAGCAGTATGTTGACTGTGAGTTTATCATAGATGGCTCTTGCTATTTTGAGGTATGCTCCATCTGTGCCTAGGTGTTCAAGGGTTTTCATCAAGAAGGGACGCTGGATTTTACCAAAAGCTTTTTCTGAATCTAATGATTTATTCTTGCTTTTACATCTGTTGATGGATTTAATTGCATTTATGGTCTTGCAGATATTGAACCAGCCCTGCATCCTGGGGATGAAGCCTACTTGGTCATGGTGGATGATTTTTGAGATGTGGTCTTGGATCCAGTTTGCTAGAATCTTGTTGTGAATTTTTGCACCTATGTTCATCAAGGATATTGGCCTGTAGTTTTCTTTCTTTGTTGGATCTTTACCTGGTTTGAGTATCAATGTGATGTTGACTTCATAAAATGATTTGGGGATAGTTCCATCTTTCTTGATTACCTGGAATACTTTCAATAAGATTGGTATCAGTTCATCCCTGGATGTTTTGTAGAATTCTGCTAGAAAACCATCTTGTCCAGGGCTTTTGTTGTTGTTGTTGTTGTTGTTTTGTGGGTAGTATTCTTATGACAAAGTCAATTTCCTGGGTTGTTATTGGTCTATTTAGGATTTTAATTTCTTCTTGTTTCAACCTTGGGAGGTTGTGTGCTGTCAGAAATTCCTCCATTTCACTTAGATTTTCAAATTTGCTTCCACACAAGTGTACATAGTAATCTCTGATAATATTTTGTATTCCTTCAGGGTCAGTTATGACTACATTTTTTTGCATTTCTGATTATGTTTATTTGAATTTTTTCTCTCTTTTTCTTGATAAGTCTTGCTAAGGGTTCGTCAATCTTGCTTATCCTTTCAAAGAACCAGGTTTTTGTTGTTTTTTTCTATGATATTTTGGTCTTCTATGTCCTGTATTTGGTCTTTTATTTTGGTAATCTGGATTCTCTGCTGAAGTTGTGGTTTTGGTGGTCTTGTTTTTTCAGCTTCCTTAGGTGACTTGTTAGACTATTAACTTGTGATCTCCCCATTTTCTTCATATGTGTTTGTAGAGATATGAATTCCTCTCTAAGTACAGCTTTCATGGAATCCCAGAGGTTTCACTAAGATGTTTCTTCATTTTCATTTGTTTCCAGGAATTTTTTAATATCTTCTTTGATTTCCATGTTGATCCAGGAGTTGTTCAGCATCATACTGTTTAGTATCCATGTCTTCGTGGGTTTGAGGGGAACCTTGTTGGTGTTGATATTTATTTTCATTCCACTGTGGTTTGAGAAGGTGCATGACAGTATTTCAATCTTATGAAATTTGCTAAGCTGATTTTTTTAATGACTGATGTCCTAATATGGCTAAAATAGACACATGTGCATTCATTCCAGATAAAACAGGACAAATGTGTACATTGTCATTCTTAGACAGCCTTTTGGAATAATCAAAATACTTTGAATATTTCAAACCTGACATTGTTTATGAGCCTCTAAGTGTGAATAGAATGCATTTTTTTCTCTGCACATTTTTATATAATTGTAAGAAGCAATTGGAAAACACTGGTTGTATTGATATATAAAAATAAAAATAATAAAAATAAAATAAAACAAAAAAACACTGGTTGGAAGATGACAGTGGAGCCAGTGTGAGTGTGTTATGTCTATGTGAATGGATGTGTGAAAGAGCAAGAGAGCATATGGATGGGAGAGTCTGGGTACACGAGTATCTGACTGAGCAGGGAATCAAGAGCTGATGGGAGCTCTCTCCATAGCATGAACACTGCTGGTGCTGCTCAGACCCTGGCACTTTTCATGGAGCAGAACCAGGCATCAGTTTTCCAAAACAAGGAATGTCTTCCTGGAGAAGAAGCAGCAAGGAGCAGCCACCACCCAGCACCTGGACTCAATGCCACTGCCTCCAGCACCAGGTTACATTGCAAGGCCCTGGCACCAGGGCATGGGATCCAGAGACTGTGGTACTTGCTGAGGAGGGAGCAGTCTTTCCTGACCCCAGCAGGACCACAGTCTGTAGAAGAACTGAGCAGACAGTCTAAAGCCTGGGCAGAGGAAATGCTCCAAGGTGGCCTCTGTGGAACAGCAGACCTGTGTCTTAAGGCCAGGGGGTGATCTCTGCATTGTTTTGGGGCTACTCTCCCCAAACCTAGAGAGGATTGTTCCCAATGCATGGAGGATGCCAATCTCAGACAATCCAGCCCCGTACCCTGAGCCAGCTACTGGGAGATAGATACATATAGTGAATCTGACCAGAGAGGAAGGCTGGTGAGTGCCTAGTTGACTCCTCTCCACCTACAGCAATAAGCAAAAAAGATCAGGAGGACAGGGTAGAGGCCAGAAGATTCATTCCCCAGTCATAAACTGGATGGTGTGGGAGCTGTGACCATGCTGGGAGAGGAAGGGAGAGAGTCTGGGAAATTCTGCATTGAGTCATTCCCCCACCTCACCTCCTCATGGGTGCATACTGCTATCACAGGCAGCAGAGGGTGAAGATTCTAACATCTCAAGTTTCAACAGCAAAGAGGGAACCTGCAGTAACAAACCTGCACTCACAGAAACCCCCGGAAGAGGAAGCTCCTCCAGCTCCTCAAAAGGATATACTGAAGTTGAGTAATCACCAGCAGGTTTTTTGTGTCTTTGTTTTTTGTTTTTTTTTCCTCCTTCTTTTGTTTTATTTTTGTTTGCTAGTCTTGTTTGTTTTGTTTGTTTGCTTTCTCTGTTCTTTCCTCCCTTTTATCTCTCTTTTTTTCTCTCTTTTTTATTTTCTCTCTCTTTTTTCTCTTGTTCTTTTCTCTCTTTCCTCCTCTAAACTATATCTTAGGCTCAGAAGCTACAGAAGCATACCCACTGTAAGGTCATATTTTATAGAGATGAAGAGTGAGTATCAGGTGACCCATTCACTAGATAGGGAGCATTGTGATCCATCAGTAGGATCTGAATACTTGTGGTCCCTCTCCCACCACTTAGTTAGTGCTCAGAATTGTAAAGTGATAGTACAACAGCCCACCCCAGCCTTAATTCATAATTGAACTAACCCAGAGGCCCAGCTCAGGGATGGACAGAAGGGAGAGTAAACATCAGAAGTGATCACTTTGTCATTTCCCACTGAGCAATGGAATTAAAGATAAAGATAAAAGAACTACCACAAATTAGGAAAACCCAGTGAAAAATCATGGGTAACCCCCAGAGTACCAACAAAGAGTGCTCAAAAGAACAACTACTGGAGCACAAACAATGGCTATCTCTGAGAACTACTGTACCTAGAAGGGACTTATAGAGATCAGAGAATGGATTTATAGAATGAATAAAAACCAGGAAATGCAAGGGTTAAAACTAAATGAAACTGCAACAGAGTTGGACAGACTCAAGAAAGCATATTCAAAAATAAAGAATGTCATCCAAGATATAAATAACAAATCGACAAACATAGGAAGAAGAATTGACCAAGCAGAAGAAAGAATCTCAGAGCTGGAAGACCAAAATGTGGAATTTAAAATGTTTTGTTTTAAAAATATTAAAAACTTAAAAATAAAAAAGAAACTGTCCAAGAGATGTGCAGTTTTATCAAGAAGACTAACCTATGCTGACTGGTATCCCTGCAATGGAAAAAGAAACAGAAACACCTTGGAACAAACATTCCATAAGGTCATCCAACAAAACAAGACTATACAAGCACAAGAGATTCAGAGAACCCCTGAAGTCATCTTATGAAAAGAAAAACCCCTAGGCACAAAGTAATTTTCCTTCACAAAGTAGGCATAAAAGAAAAAATTATAAAGGCAGCAAGGGAAAAAGGTCAGACTACCTACCAGGGAAAACCAATCAGAATTGCTCCAAACTTTTCTGCAGGAACACTACAGGCCAGAAGAGATTGGACTCCAATCTTTATTAATTTTATTTTATTTTTTTAATTTTTTTTAAGATGTGGGTTATGATTCAAGGTTAGGTATACAAATGTTCATTATGCAGGTACCCTTGTTGATGAGGTGTGCCCCCTCCTTCCCCAACAGATTCCCACTACTGCCAATCCCACAGAGAACCAAATAAAAGGCACAATCTCATTAAAAATAGCCACAAAAAAAGTATCTTGGCATCTTTCTATCCAGAAAAGGGAAGGACCATTGAAACAAAAACTACAAAACACTGCTTTAAAAAAAAGCAAAGAAGACATAAACAAATGGAAAAATATTACATGCTCGTGGATCGGAAGAATTGACATTATTAAGATGTCCATCCTACCCAAGGCAACCTACAGATTCAATGAAATACCCACTAAATTACCAATATCATTCTTCTCAGACCTAGAAATAACAATACAGAAATTCATATGGAAACATAAATAACCATGAATAGCTAAAACAATTCTCAGCAAAAGAAACAAAGCAGAAGGTATCACAAGTCCAGACTTTAATCTTTATTAAAGGTTACCATAATCAAAACAGTCTGGTATTGGTACAATAACAGGCATACAGATCAATGGAACAGAGCAGAGATTTCAGAAGCAAAACCTCAATTTCTCAACCAACTCATCTTCAATAAAGCCTTCACCGTCAACCACTGGGGAGAGGAGAACCTATTCAGTAAATGTTTCTGGGACAACTGGATAACCACATGCAGAACGAAAGAGGACCCCTACTTATCACCATACACAAGTCAACTCTAAATGGATTAAAGACTTAAATGTAAAATCTCAAGCTATAAGAATCTTAGAAAACCCAGTAGACATCCTAACAGAAATTGGAATAAGCAGGTTTAAATCCTTAAATGCCCATGCCCTAAGAGATAAAATAGAATAGTGGGATCTCATCAAACCAAAAAGCTTCTGCAAAGCAAGAGGAACAATCAAGAGAGTGGGGAGATAGTCCACAAAATGGGAAAAAATATATGCAAACTGTGTAGCTGACAAAGGCCTAACATACAGAATCTACAACTAACTCAAATGTGCCAAAAACAAAAAACCAAAACAAACAAACAAAAAAAAAAAACAGCCCTATTAAAAAGTGGGCAGACCAGACTTGGTGACTCAGCCTGTCATCCCAGCACTTTGGGAGGCCAAGGGGAGTAGATTGTCTGAGCCTGTGGGTTCGAGGCCAGTTGAGGCAACTTGGCAAGACCTCATCTCTACAATATATCAAAAATTAGCCAGTCATGGGAGCGTGAACCTGTAATTCCAGCTACTTGGAAGGTTGAGACAGAAGGATCACTGGAGCACAGCAGGTCAATGCTAGGGTGGCCATGAGTGTGCCACTGCACTTCAGCCTGGGCAGAATGAGATTCTGACTACAAAAAAAGAAGAAAGTGGGCAAAGGTATAAATTAGATGCTTTTCAAAAGAAGACATATGAGAAGTCAACAGATATATGAAAAAATGTTCAGCTTCACTAATCATTAAAGAAATACAAATCAAAACCACACTGAGATACCACCTAACTCCAGTCAGAATGGCCATCAATAACTCAAAAAACAACAGATCTGGAGAGGATGTGGAGAAAAGGGAACACTTCTACACTATTGTGTAATTAGAGTGTAAATTAGTATAACCTCTGTGGAAAACAGTATGGTGTTTCTATAAGACCTAAATATCGACCTTCCATTCAACCCAGCAATCCCCCTTCTGTGAATATACCTGGAGGAACTCAAATCATTCCACAAAAAAGATACCTGCACACACATGTTTATTGCAGCACTATTCACAATAGTAAAAACAT
>NW_007247745.1:215785-219244 GCF_000164805.1 Carlito syrichta | reverse complement strand
CATAATACTACAAGAAAGATATCGGACATAATAGGACACTGTCAGGGGAGTGAGGAAGGCACATAACATCAATAAGGGTACCTAATCCCAAACCAAGCAAAGTGAGGATCAATGGAAAGTTCAAACTTCACCTGCACAATGACTACTTATGTACCTAATCCTGATTTTGCTCCACACTTTTAAATATAAAAAAATTGAAAATTGAAACATTTATTTATTTAATGTAGATTTTAGTTTTTTAAAGTGTTTTGTCAGTTAAGATTCCTTATATTTGACTGAATTTCAGGTAGACATGAAAACAAATATTTTTTATGAAAATACTTTTTATATACTCCCATTTTTTCACTGTTTTTATTCTTTTTTTATCAATATTTTTTATTATGATATTGTGCGGTACAGTTAAGGGTTAGGTATAGAAATATGCTTCATTCAGGCCCCCTTGTTGATAACAGGTGTCTCCCGTCCCCAGACAGATGTTTACTACCATTAGTCCCACCCACCCCCATAGTTTCCCACCACTGTCAGTCATTTTCTTATGGTAGTGCGCTGGATGATCAAGTTCCACTATATGAGTGAGAACATGTGATACTCAGATCTTTGTTTCTGTGAGAGGACACTCAGTATTATAAACTATACTTCCATCCAGGTTGCTGCAAAATTCATGATTTTGTTCTTTTTTATGGCTGCATAGTATTCCATTGTGTATATATACCACATTTTTTAGATCCAGTCTTCTTCTGATGGACAGCATGGTTGGTTCCAGGTTCTTGCTATTATGAACAATGCTGAAATAAACATTCGTGTGCAGGTATCTTTTTGATAGAGTGATTTGAGTTCTTCAGGGTATATTCCCAGTAGGGTGATTGCAGGGTCATATGGGAGGTTGATGTTTAGAGCTTTTAGGAATCGCCACACTGCTTTCCACAGAGGATGCACTAGTTTACACTCCCACCAACAGTGTAGAAGTGTTTTGCCACACCCTCTCCAACAACTGTTATTTTTTGAGTTATTGATAATTGCCATTCTGACTGGAGTTAGGTGGTATCTTGGTGTGGTTTTGATTTGCATCTCCCTGATGATTAGTGAGGTTGAGCATTTCTTCATGTGTCCATTGGCTGCTCAGATGTCTTCCTTTGTGAAGTATCTGTTCATATCTTTTGCCCATTTTATAATGGGGTTGTTTGTTTTTTTCATTTCAACACGTTTGAGTTCCTTGTACATCCAAGATGTTAAGCCTTTGTCAGACCTGGTGTTGGCAAATACTTTTTTTCCAGTCTGTAGGTTGTCTCCCTGCTCTCTTGATGGTTTCTTTGGCTTTGCAGAAGCTTGTCAGTTTAATTAGGTCCCACTTCTCTCTCTTATCCCTTATGGCCTGTGGGTTTCGGGTTTTGTTCAGGACCTAGATGCCAGTTCCAAGTTCCATGAGGGTATGTCCTTCATTTTCTAAGGTTCTTATGGTTTGAGGTTTTACATTTAGGTCTTTGATCCATTTGGAGTTAATTTTTGTGTATGGGGATAGATAGAGGTCCTGTTTGAATCTTCTGCATGTGGTCATCCCATTTTCCCAGCACCATTTACTGAATAGGTTCTCCTCTCCTCAGTGGTAGGTAGTGGAAGCTTTGTCAAAGATGAGTTGATTAAGAAATTGAGGTTTTGCTTCTGGTATCTCAATTCTATTCCATTGATCTATATGCCTGTTCCTGTACCAATACCAAGCTGTTTTGGTTACTGTAGCTTTATAGTAAAGTTTGAAGTCTGGTAATGTGATACCACCTGCTTTGTTTTTGTTTTTGTTTTTTTGCTGAGGATTGTTCTGGTTATTCTTGGTCATTTGTGTTTCCATATGAATTCCTGTGTTGTTTTTTCTAGGTCTGAGAAGAATGTTGCTGGCAATTTGATAGGTATTACATTGAATCTGTAGATTACCTTAGGTAAGATGGACATCTTCACAATGTTGATTCTTCCAATCCATGAGCATGGGATATTTTTTCCACTTGTGTGTGTCCTCTTTGATTTCGTTGAGCAGTTTTGTAGTTTTCATTGTAAAGGTCTTTCACATCTCTGGTTAGGAAGATGCCAAGGTATTTCATTTTTTTTGTGGCTATTGTGAATGGAATTGTGCTTCTTATTTGGGTTTCTGTTTGTATATTATTGATGTAAAGAAATGCAATTGTCTTTTGCACATTTATTTTATATCCTGAGACTCTGCCGAAGGCCTTCATCAGTGTAAGGAGGTTTTTGACAGATTCTCTTGGGTTTTCAAGGTACACAATCATGTCATCTGCAAAGAGGGATAATTTGACTTCCTCTTTTCCAATTTAGATACCCCTGATTGCCTTCTCTTCTCTGATTGCTCGAGCCAGGACTTTCAATACTATATTGAACAGAAAGGGTGAGAGTGGGCATCCTTGTCTTGTTCCAGTTTTCAGGGGAAATGGTTCCAATTTTTGTCCATTTAGGAGTATGCTGGCTGTAGGTTTCTCATAGATGGCTTTTACTACTTTGAGGTATATTCCCTGTATGCCTAGATGTTCGAGGGTTTTTATCAAGAAGGGGTGCTGGATTTTATCAAAAGCTTTTTCTGCATCTAATGATATAATCATGTGGTTTTTGTTTTGACATCTGTTGATATATTTAATTACATTTATGGTTCTATGAATGTTGAACCAGCCTTGCATCCCGGGGATGAAGCCTACTTGGTCATCATGGATGATTTTTGAGATGTGTTGCTGAGTCCGGTTTGGTAGGATCTTGTTGAGGATTTTAGCATCTATGTTCATCAAAGATATTGGCCTGTAGTTCTCTTCCTTTGTAGGATCTTTACATGGCTTGGGTATCAACGTGATGTTAGCTTCATAAAATGATTTGGGGAGGGTTCCATCTTTCTCAATCACCTGGAATACCTTCAGTAGGATTGGAATCAGCTCCTCCTTAAATGTCTTGTAAAATTCTGCTGGAAAGCCATCTGGTACAGGACTTTTTTTTGTAGGTAGTTTTCTTATTACATAGTCAATTTCCTTGATTGTTATTGGTCTATTTAGGGTCTCAATTTCTTCTTGTTTCAACCTAGGCAGGTTGTGTGATGACAGAACATCCTCCATTTCCTTGAGGTTTTCATGTTTGTTTCCATACAAGTGTACATAGTAGTCTCTAATGATCTTTTGTATTTCTTCAGGGTTAGATGTGACTTCATCTTTTGTGTTTCTGATTGTGCTTATTTAGGTTTTTTCTTTCTTTTTCTTGGTTAGTCTAGCTAGGGGACCATTGATCTTATTTATCCTTTTGAAGAACCAGCTTTTTCTTTCATTGATTTTTTTGTATTGTCTTTTTGTCTTCTATGTCCTGAATTTGGGTTTTTATTTTGGTGATCTGGATTCTTCTGCTGAAATTAGGGTTTTTGTGGTCTTGCCTTTCCAGCTTCCTTAGGTGACTTGTTAGGCTGTTAATATGTGCTCCTTC
>NW_007247745.1:193976-215024 GCF_000164805.1 Carlito syrichta | reverse complement strand
TAGCTTAAATGGTATTTTGTCTGAAATTAGGATCATGACTCCTCCTTTCTTTTGTGTTCCATTCACCTGAAAGTTTGTTTCTCATTCTCTTACTTTGAGTCTGTGCATGTCCTTTCTAGTGAGATGGGTCTCTTGAAGGCAGTATATTGTTGCCTGGTGATATTTTATCCATTTTGCCATTCTATGTCTTTTCAGTGGTGCATTTAGTCCATTCACATTCAGGCTAATTATTGAAATGTGAGAGTTTGTCCCTATCATAGAATTCTTATAGAGTTGTTCTTCCACTTGGTTTATTGTGTTTCTTTTGGTTTTGTGGTTGGTTCATGTGTATTTTATTCTTTTTCCTGTACTCTTGTGAAGAACATTTTTCTTTTTTCACCCTTTTCTTCTGTGTTTAGTACTTTCTTTAGTGTTTCATGTAGAGGTGGTTTGGTGGCAGCGTAAGTTCTTAGGGATTGCATATCTGGAAAAGATTTTAATTCTCTCTAGCTGATGTAGCTTAATCTGGCTGGGTAGGTTATTCTTGGTCGAAATTGTCTATCTTTTAGGACTTTGAAGATAGAGCTCCAAGCTTGCCTAGCCTGCAGGGTTTCTGTAGATACATCTGCTGCTATTCTAATTGGTTTTCCATGGTAGGTGATCTGGCCTTTTTCTCTTGCTGCCTTTAGGATTTTTTCTTTTATGCCTACTTTGTTTAGACAAATTATTATGTGTCTAGGAGTTGGTCTTCTCATTTGTTGTCTTGCAGGGGTTCTCTGAATCTCTTGTGTTGGAATTTTTGCATCATTGATTAGATAAGGAAAGTTTTCTTGAATGATCTCATGGAAGGTTTGTTCCAGTGTGGTCTCTGTCTCTCTTTCTGCCTCAGGAAGGCCAACTACTCTTAGGTTTGGTCTCTTGAAGTAATCACTCATCTCTTGAAGGTTTTTTTCTGTCTTTTTGAGCTTGTTTTCTGTGTTTCTGAGAGTTTGAGTTAGTTCTATATTTTGGTCCTCAAGCTCTGAGATTCTTTCTTCTGCTTGGGTAATTCTGCTTTCCATGCTTATCAGTTTGTTATTTATTTCATTCACAGTATTCTTTATTAGTGTTATCTCAGATATCAGCTCCTTTCTAGTTTCTTCTTGAGTCTCCTCAATTCTTTTTAATCTCTCCATTAATGTCTTGATATCTAGGTTTGTAGTTTGAGACCAGTCATTCTGGGGGCTCTTCATTGTTTGCATTCCGAAGTCAGGTTTCTCAGTGTCTGCCCTCCCAGGGGTCTGGTAGAGACCCATATTCTTCTTTTGGTTTTTCTTCATTTGTGTAGATCTTTCTCTTGTCTCTGGAGCAAAAGGAGGTACAAAAGAGGAAAATAATGGAGGTAGGGGGATCAATAGGAAGTTAGAAACAGACAATTGAGAGGGAAAACAGACATATATACCAACTAACAAGTGAAAAAGAGACATAAGGCCAGAGAGAAGTGAAAAAAACACAGAAATAAAATTCCCTAAAGAATACTGGTAGCTACACAGAGACAGACCAATAAGATCATGAAACAGATAGTGTAAGTTAGAAAGCAAACAATAGTGAGCTTAACCTACAGTCAGAATGATAAAACCAAAGGTCAAAATAAGAGATCAGACTAGTTCTGCAATCTTTCCTTAGTGGCTAAAGTCACTTGAGCTCTGATATCCAGCCTCTCCCCTTTGTTTTTGTTGCAGGCAGCTAGCCTGCTACCTGGGAGGTCTGTGACTCTTAGTTGTCTCAGTCTGTTCAGTGTATGGGAGGGGCTTTGTCTCCTGTTTAAGGACGTCACCATGGGAACCGAGGTGGAGGCTCTGATAGGTGGGCGGGGCGATGCAAATCTGCCTAAAGAATGGCAGAGGCGGTAACTTCACTTTCACTTTTAGGGATGCTCATCTGGGTCTCTGGGCGGGATCAGCTGCACAGCTGGGTGCTGGATCCAGGGTGTCACCAGCAGGCTTAGGTGGAGGAGAGGGCCGGGCATTCCCTCCTCTGGACCTGGAAGCCTCTGATCAGCACCTTACACAAGCTTGGGGTTCTGCTCCCTTACACAAGCTTGAGGTCACACGCTGAGTGCCTCAGCCAGGGTGGGATTGGGGTTCCAGAGCTCCAAAGCTCCAAAGGGCAGGTGGTGGACCTGGGTCCCTCACAGGGCACTTCAGCCAGAATGGAACTGCTATTTCTGAGGGGCAGGTGCCCAGAGCCTCCCTGGGTGACCGGCAGTTTGGTGCTGGATACTGGATGAGGCAATGTAGCCAGGGAGGGAGCTGAGACCCAGGACTCCTGAGCAGGTGGGAGTCACATGTAGTGGAGCAGCTGCACCGGGGGCCACAATATCTGGCCCTGTGTGGGACCGAAGGTCCCCAGGCCTCATACCAGTGCAACTGGCGGTGGGCAGGAGGCAGTGGGAAGAAAAGTAAGAGTCTTTTTGGGAACTCACATTTGGAGAGTCTCACGAATCCACCCATGCCATCGCCATCTTGTCAATCAAAATTCTGTTTTTATTCTTAAATAATCACTAAGAGGACACACCATAGGTCACAGGTTCAAATAAGGCCATGATCCATTTGTAGTTTCCCCAGCGATGTGGTCACTGCAAATTAACCCAGTAGTTGATTGACTTTCCAGATCTAGAACTCGCTTTAGCTTTGCTGAATGATATAAGAGATTTTTAACCCGTTCCCCCGGGTGTAGTTGGATGGCAGGAAAATATTACTTTCTCAGAAGGGAAAAGGACTTTAGTCATAAGGTAACTCTTACCAAATGAAGTTTTGATTAGTTAAGTGTAAATGAATCAGAAGTATACATATTATATTTCCTTTGAAATACACAGGGCTTTAAAAATTAAGGGAAAATGGCTTGGCAAAATCAGTTAGGAGACTTTGCCAAACCCAAAACATTT
This sequence comes from Carlito syrichta, assembly GCF_000164805.1. NCBI lineage: Eukaryota > Metazoa > Chordata > Mammalia > Primates > Tarsiidae > Carlito > Carlito syrichta. The sequence goes on along the minus strand of NW_007247745.1, from coordinate 212,119 downwards.
TTTAAAAGTCTGGATATTTGCAGAATTCTAACTGCCACCAGTTTTGCCTATTCTTAAATTTTATAGTTTGACATTTAATACTAAAATCTGGTGGAACAGGATTAAAAATTGTGGGAAAAGTAGGTTACCATCTAATTGCCATGTACAGAACTGTGCTTTTTATAGTTAACTTTTCAGTACATTTTAAATCTACATTCAGAGTAACAGATTTTCTCTTCTGAACTGGGTTCACATGCTACCTCCTCTAGTTACTAGTTGTTTAACCTTAAGCTATTATCAATCTCTCTGGACCATGACTTCTTTAAAATGAGCATAGGCTGGACCCAGTGGCTCACACCTGTAATCCCAGTACTTTGGAAGGCTGAGGTGGGAAGATCACTTGAGGTCAGGAGTTCAAGACCAGCCTGGATAGCATAGTGAGGACCCACTTCTATTTAAAAAAACTTAACAAAAAATAAGACAAAAAGCATAATTATATAATATTATCTACTTACATAATATATTTAAGAGCTTGAACTGTATCAAGCACATAGAAAGTGCTTGATACTACTATTAAACCATACATCTGCTTTGGCTACTGAAGATAAACTACTTATAAACAACTTTGCTTTCCCCAATCCCTACTGGAATTCAGGAATTAAATATTTTACTTTTATTGATATAATTTGACTTCAAGCTACCACCCAGTTGTTTTATATTCTCCAGTTCCTTGTCCCTTGTATATGCTTTTTGCTTGAGGTTGCCCCTGTGTTCCATCTGCAGAGGAAGTGTTGGAGTCACTACTTCTGTCAGGGCAGCTAAGACCATGTTCTACTCCTCAGCTGCTGTTGCACCATGTCTTACAACACCACAGCCACTCCATTCCGGTTCCTACTGGTGCTCTCAGGGAAAAGGGTGCCATCACCACACCTCCCCCTGTTACTTCGGCTACACTGTTTTCATTCATTTATGCTACTATAATAAAATACTCATGACTAGATAATTTATAAATAATAGATATTTGTCTTCTTATAGTTCTGGAGGCAGAGAAGTCCAAGATCAAAGTGCAGGCAGATTGGGTGTCTGGTGAGGCCCTTCTTGCTGTATCTTCATGTGGTCAAAGAATGGAAGGTCAAAGAAAAGGGAACCAATGCTATGTCCTCATAAGGTGAAGAACAGAAAATAAAAAAGAGTCTAAGCTAGTTTCATTCCAACCTTCCACAAGACATTAATCCATTCATGAAAGCAGAGGCATCATAACTTTATCACTCCCTAAAAAGATCCACAATGGAGATTAGGTTTCAACATAAATTTTGGAGCGGACACTAAACCATAGCACATGCCAACCTTTGAGATCACTAGTAGTGGAAGCATTAGTACTGGAAAGCAAAGCATAACCTCATCCTGAAGTGGTAGCTTTTCCCTGAGATGGCTCATGAAAACTGATCTTTTGTCATTCATCCATGTGTTCATCAAATACATATTGAGGATACAAAAAATGATTTGATTTGTTATAGAAACCACTTATATAAAAGATCCATAAATCAGGATGTTGTCAAGTAGGCTACCTATAAATGATGAACCTAGAGGGACAGGCACTGGTGCCGTACGAGAGAAAAGGAGTGCTGATGGGACAAAAGCAAGTCAAAAGACTTGAAAGCTAAATCTTGCAAAGTCAGTTGTTAAATAGATCAAGGGAATTCTGGGAAATCAGAAGAGCACAGGTTGAGAATGAAGAGAAGGAATTCACTCAGAGCATTGACAAGACACAGCTGGCTGAAGAGAGAGCTTGGGGAGAAAGTTCAGAAGGATGTTTTTGAGAATGACTTGTGTATACAGAATAAATACAAAATAAATCAGGCTTGAAGTATACACAGTCCTAATGAAGCTATTGGCCGGTGTTGAATGAATAACGTTTGAGGCTAACTGGGACACTGGAGAAATACCTAGACTTATATTTCCACTTCTCTTGGTAAGAACAATAGCTGGTTGATCCTGAATTTAAAGCCACCCAGTTTCATATCAACAGTATCAAATGATTGCAGCATCTGGGTTGAACTGCTGAGCTGACTGTCCATCTGCTGCCTTTCTAGTCTGAATGAGAGTACTTGCTACTCCCCTTCCCTCTCCTCTCCTCTTCCTTCCTCCTCTTCTTTCCTTTTAGACTTTGATACTCTTCTTTCACTCTTAGCCCATCAACCTTATTTTTTTTTTTTTTTGAGTTGGAGTCTCACTCTGTCACCCAGACTGGAGTGCAGTGGCTGCTCCCAGCCACCACAGCCTCAACCCATCGACCTTATTTTTACAAACAAGAAATAAAAACAATTTTAATGTATATTACAAACTATATATCTGAGTTTGTCCACTATTATATTGCATATTCTTTTATATTTAAGATCATTACCAGCAGTTTGTCCCTTCCTATCTCCCTCCCTTAGTACTCAGCACTGCGAAAAGGAGGGGTAAACATGGAGGCTGGAGTATATGTAATCTTGGTGACTTTTGTAATGAGCTTCCACCAACTATTCAACAAACACACACATACACACACACACACACACACACACACAATTAATACATATTTGTTATTCATTTCTTAAGTACATATCAGATGTGTGCCAGGCACTATAATAGGAACTGAGAGTGCAGTAGTGAACCAAAAAAAGAAAGAACAGGAACTCATGGAACTTTAATTCTAGAAGGGTAGGGAGATCAGAACAAGCATGAAAATATCATTTGTCCTGTGGTAGTAAGTATATGGAGAACAATAAAGCAGAAGAAGTGGGCATGATCATCATCACATATTACATGATCACTACATCGCTATAGTCTCAGTTCAGAGAATAATTTTGTGTATGTATTAATCCAGAGTTTTCAAAGATAAGACTGACACAGAGAAAACATATGTTCATTATACTCAATTTTTTTTTCCTTTCTGTGGAAGATGAAACTGTAATTGACAACAGCAAACAAGTAATTCAGTTCTGTATAAATTCAGGAATATATACAATATTTGTGTATATAATACAGAAAGTAAATATAATGATATTTTTATTATGTATTATTAATATACATTATTGGCATGTTATATATATTTACTTTCCAGTGGAATTAAGTATGTTCACAAGTTTTAATTTTGGTGCTTCAAGAGTCTAAATATTAACCCCAACTCTCCTGACATTTTTCTTCCAAGGTACATGGGTCCCTGGTGTTAATGAAATTTCCATCAACTCTCTGACACACCAGTGTCCTCAGGATCAGCATATACTCTAGGTCTTGATGTTCAATTGCTTCCCCTACTGGACCTCATATATAGAGAAGTTGCAAACATGTTTCTTAGTCCTTTTAAACTCCTTCTGATTTCATGGTTCACAAAGCCTGTGAAAATAAATCTTTCACATAATTCTGAAAACTTAGTTTATCTGTGTAAATATTTTATGGATTTTTTTCTCATCAAGACAAAATCATAGTCAGGCATTTCACAAACATATGTGACTAAACTCAAGGATGGAGCATGTGAGAGAGGTGACCAAGCTCAATTGTATACAGGCAACATTTCTAAGAGAAAACATCTACTCTTATTACTAAAGAAGTGATATCGATCAACTAATTAATAAAAGTGCAATTTAATGCTAGTGAGCTAAATATAACTGAAAAGATCTAACAACGCATTTTACTAAAGGTTACAAAGGTCTAAGAAGAATTGTATCACTGATCGGAGTAGTTCTGTAAATTTTGCAAATTTATTGTTTGTATATGCTATTTCCTTGGCATGGAATGCCCTTCTCCTAGTACTTGCAATTCATTTCATGATGTACCTCTCTTCCTCTGTAACATGCCTATATGGAATTCAATGCACTTCTGTGTTCCCCCAAAAAACTGAGCTTTTCAACTGTTGTTAATTTTTAAATCAGAAGCTAACCAGTTCAAATCTGCTTTGTTTTCATTTCCATTCTTCATGGTTGGTGGATAATCTGGATGGTTTCTTACTTATATAAAAAGAAAGGCTCATTAGGAGTCACCAGTGCTTCCAGGTAGATTTGGAAGTTTTAGGATCAGATACTATGATAACCATCTTTAGAATGAGATAGGTTGGGCTGAGCTCTCGGTGGCTCAGCCTGTAATCCCAGCGCTTTGGGAGGCCGTGGTGAGTGGATTGCCTGAGGCCATGGGTTTGAGACCCGCCCAGGCAACTTGGTGAGACCTCATCTCTACAATAAATCAAAAAATTAGCTGGGCTACTTGGAAGGCTGAGGTGGAAGGATCCCCAGAGCCCAGGAAGTCGAGGCTGTGGCGGCTGGGAGTGTGCCACTGCACTCCAGTCTGAGCAACAGAGTGAGACTCTAACTTAAAAAAAAATGAGATAGGTTGAGATATAATATGATGATCATTAGGTTGAGATTACACATTGTGTATAGAAACAATGAATTCATCAGGAATTCATTCATGCATGCAGGTATTCATATAATCGATCAATCTACGGATATTCAATCATTGAATACCTACCTGCCAGGCATTGTTCAAAGCATAATAAAAAGTTATAATTATAGTTGTAATTATTATATTATAGTAATATAAGAATTTAGAATTTATTTAGATACATGATACAGGAGAGTAGAATTACTTGTCATTTAAAAATTTGATAATTTTAGTCAATATGAAAAATCTGAGATAATTAAATGAACACAAGATCTCTACAATGAAATGAGGAAAAAAATTTTCAGTGGTTTGTTCAAGATAAAGAGATAATTTTTCTAGGCTTCTTATGGTTTTCGTTCATTAGAAAAATTTTTACCAGCAACTTTGCAAGTCAGGTTTAATATTTGATTATGAAAAAAATTAAAATTGTGATTTTAAAATTTTAGTTTTTCCCCTTCTGAGATATTTGGCAAGAGTTGAGCCATATTATAAAATATTTAAGTTTTTTATTTTTTTTTTCATTAAGGTGATTGAACTAGGGAGTTTACTGAGATTTAACTACTTAGATCAGGACATCTAGAATCCAGATTATTTACTTCTTCCCTTGTTCTTAAAATTATAAATTCTTTGTCTCCCTAACTTTGTTCAAGTACTTATTACTTTTTTATTTTCCAAAGTTAAAGGACAATGCTCATAAAACTATTAAGATATTTTTCTCTTGATAAAACATGAGCATAAATGTGACCATAAAATTCTTGGAATTCAAACACTTCTGAAAATCTTTTCTGTCTGGATTTTTCAGCATAATTATTTTGAGATTCATCTTTTTGTGTGTATTTTACACAGTATATGATTCAGTTTACATAAAACTCTAGTAAAATTCAAACTACTCTGTGATGACAGATAGCCAATCAGAGGTTGCTTGAAATCAGAGGTCAAGACTGAGAAAGGGACCATAAAACTGCACAGGGAACTCTGAATAATGGATATGTCTGTATCTTGATTGTGGTGATGGTTTTGCAGATATATACATATGTCAACACTTACCAAATTATATAACTTAAATATGTGGAGTTTACTGTATTTACTGTATGCCAATTATAGTTTTAAAAAGATGTTATAACATTTTTAAAGCTCATGAACATATGTTGCTCACACTGTTTTTAAAGAAATTACTCCAAATACCTCTCACAATTCAAAACTATTAAATTCTATCATATTTTCAGAAGTTGTGTCTCCCAGAGTCTATAAAAACAAGAAAAGAAAGATTCAAAACTTTCACTATATCAAGCAAGCACACATCTGTATGATAAACCCTCTACCCAATGTCTGTGGTTCATCTATAAGAACAGATAATGCCTTACACCCTCCAGAGGGGCATTAAATTAGGTAACATTTCATTTCTCAGCCCTTCCTACCCTTCCTCCTTCTAAGTCCCCAGGAGTAATGTAGTATTTGGTTTTTCATTCCTAAGTTACTTCACTTAGGATTATGGCCTCCAATTCTATTAACATTGCTACAAGAGACATTATTTTGTTTTGTTTTGTTTTGTTTTGTTTAATGGCTGAGTAGTATTCCACGGTTTATATACCATATTTTCTTTATCCACTCATCTGTTAATGGATACTTAAGTTGACTCCACATCTTTGCAATTGTGGATAGTTCTATGATAAAAATATGAGTGCAAATGTCTTCTTTGATGACTTATTTTGGGGTACTCAGTAGTGGGATTGCTGGATCAAATGGTAGATCTACTTTTAGGTCTTTGAGATATTGTCATACTGTTTTCATTGAGGTTGTACTAGTTCACATTCTCACCCACAGTGTATAAGTGTTCCTTTTTCACTGCATCAGTGCCAACATCTATTTTTTTTGACGTTTTAGTAATGGCCATTTTGAGAGGGATAAGATGATAATCATTTTTATTTTAATTTGCATTTCCCTGGTGGTGAGTGATGTTGAGTATTTTTTCATATTTTTATTAGTCATTTGGAAATAACTAATAAACTATATCTTAAAAATATCTGTGCAATCTTTACACATACATTTTTGGTTAGTGGATGCTTCAGTAGAAATGGTTTGAATCTTTGCTGTGAAATGTCCTATGTGCCTGGAAGTTCATCTAACCAGCAGTAGTGGCTTGGGCCAAAAGGCAGTCAATGAACCTTAGAGTTTCAAGCTTTAAATGTATGAGAAGAGGACCCCTCAAAAAACTGAATTATCTTTTGGAGGGTGGGTCCTTTGTAGTACACTCGGAATTTGTTCCTCCAGATCAAGCAGTCAACCAAACTTTTTATCTGAAAGTTTTGAGAGGCTTGGGTCACAATTTGCAGAAAAACATTATGGCAAACAGGTGGCTGGTTCTTTCACCATGACAATGCACCTGCCCACACTGCACTGAGTGTTCATCAGATTTGACCAAAAACAACATGACCCCTGTACCTCACCCTCCCTATTCACCCCACCTCAACCCGAGTGACTTTTTTTTTTGTTCCCCTGATGAAAAAAGTCCTCAAAGGGAAACATTTTGCAGATATGGAAGAGGTGAAACAAAAAATGGCAGAAGCACCAAAGTCATCAAAATTGATGAGTTCAAAAACTGTTTTGAGCAGTGGAAAAGGCATCTTGATAGATGTATGGCATCAAACAGAGAGTACATTGAAAATGACTGAAGTTTAAACATGTAAGAATAAATGCACCATTTTTAATAAATGAATTTCTGGATTTTTGAGTCCTCTCGTGTGTGTATGTGTGTGTGTGTGTGTGTGTGTGTGTGTGTGTGTATGTGTGTGTACACGCACGCACACACATGCGCACATGTAGTTTCACAGAATTTTTTTCATTGATAATAGATACATTGTCATAAAATGGATAGAGTTCAGAGATAGACTCAGTTCAGAGGTAGATTCAGTAGAAGGAGTAGAGGAACAGATTAGGAAACTAGTCAACGAAAACCTGAAGGCAAAAAAGGGAAAGCCAGGAGAAAAGACAAGCTCAAATACTGGAGAACTAGAATACCAAGGTCTCAGACTGACCAGTTGTAGTGAATTCTTATAATTTTATGATGCCTCAGTATCCCTTTTGCACAGAAATTAGGCTTCCTTATACCAGAAACAGGGCTTAGTTACCCTTGAACTGTTTTCAGTTCTCCATCTCCCCCTCATTCTTCATTGGGATTGATACAGATATTTGATGGCACAACCTCCTCTTGGTTAAGACCTTCCTAAAGACAGCTAGGATACAACCCTCTTGACTCGCCTAACTGATCCCCACACCTTGCACAGTCTGTGAAGATACATAGCAGTGACTACCCCTCAGTCACAGTGTGACTCCACAGATCTCTTGCCTGCTCATTATAAATGAACCAATTAGAACTCCCAGTAGGAAAACTGTTTGGGTAATACCCTGGACCACAGTAAAGCTTTGGCTCACAAGTCCTTCTCTCTGTCTCACTAGCACCTCACCTGTTGATTGAGCCAAGTGTCTCAGAGCTCTCTTTCTTGCTGTCCCTGTAAAGTGAGCTTCCCTCTTACCTCTAGGATCTGTAAGTAATATACTGCTTCTGTTATTTCATATGTTTCATATGTGTGGCCTTCTCTATGTCTCACCTGATTGACACACCCAAATCTTACTCTCTTTGTGCTCAGGGTTTTTCCAAAGAGGGGCTATCTTGGTTGGGATTGACTGAACACAGGTCAGACAAGAGCTACAAAGGCATTTACCAATATAATCAAGTTTCCAGTAAGAGAGACACCTGATCATGGGTCAGATACTTAGGTGTTAGGCCACCCACTAGGATAAAGACGTGTCCTATGAAAGGCACACTATAAACTTCCTTGGATCCCTGTCAATTCAGGGCTAAAATTTATAACCACACTCTAGAAAGAGAACTTAAAACCAAATCAGAGGAAAATTTGACACCAGCAGTGTTACAGATGTTAACCTATTACTAACCTAAGTTCCCTTATTGTCTTCTTGCTTAGGTAGAAGGCCCCAGACCTTTAGTGTTAGCTTTAGCGTTAAATGACACAATCTGAGAGTTTTGAGACGTAAAGACTGAAGGAGGAGTTGATATTAATAGGATAACAAAGCAGAGGTGACTTTACGCACAAGTATATTTTGAGGCCCACCATGTGGCAGGAACTGTTTTAGGTCATGGGGTTCTCCCTTTATGGCCATCCCCTCAGATAAGACAGTGGAAAGGCAAAGGCACCTCTTGGACTCCCTTTGTCCTTCATCTAGCTCAATCCTCACAAATAGGAGAAAAAGTAAGTATATAAATGTTGTAGCCAAAAATAACCCAAAACGATCAGTGTACACAACATTACTGCCAATTAGACATTACGGAATGAATCCAAGCCAAAACTATGGGAACACAGAACAGTAAAAGACCCAAGCAGAATAAGAGCATTAGAGATTGCCAGGACATCACAATGGCTTGTAATATTTTTATCTTAACCCATACCAACACATTTTCTAGAAATCTTTAGTCCATTCTTCCATCATCTTGTCCTGCCAATAGTGTTGAATTATGTGGAATATATATGAGAAGATAACTTTTCCCATCTCTTATAGAGAAGGTTAGTGTGGCAGACTCCACTGGAAAAGCACCCCCAACTCTTATTCTTCTACAATACCCAAATAACCTATGTTTTTGTGTTGCTGCAAGCTGAGACTACAGAAAGCTTCACCAAAAAATGCCCCGACATACCTGTCTGTGTAAAACAACAGAAAATGAAGGTGTGATTATTATCAATAGCATGTGGAAAATCTCATGCATTCCTTAGTGCCACCACTGAGACCAGCACCAAACGAGAAAGGGAGAATGGAATAATTAAAGCAATATCCACTCAACGCTGAGCAGAGCCTCAGCATCAGGTTTAAACTCTGAAACAGAACAAATTATTTTGGCACCAAAACACTTTTCTAATCACTCTCTCAATAAAGTAAATGGCTCCCTAAAGGACACAAAGAGCAAATGAAACTTTAGAGAGTAGAAACTGTCCAGTTTTCCATTCAATGTGGTGGAGAGAGCGCAGAAAGGGGAGTTAGTTATATTAATATCAGGTGAGCCCATATACAAATCTGCAGTGAAAGGTTGAGGGGATTTCCCTCTCAAAGAATTAATGAGCTAAGATACTGAATGCAGGGATGTAACCTATGTAGGACAAAGAGAATTTAAGCTCTGTTGGTGTTTTCCAAGTTCTCTCTAAGCCAGACATTAGTTTTCTACCTTTTGAAAAAATTATTATGTATAAACCAGCACCAAGACCTCTGCTGAAGAACTAGACAAACTGCTGACCGTGGTTAGTAGAAACACTTTTTTTGTTCTGGGACACAAAACCAGTGAAGGGGAAAGGCAACTTTTGAACAAAATACTAAAAAGAAACAGATCTGAGGAAACTAGTGAAATTGAAACATTTAATCCAAAGAAGATAATAATGACTGAATGGAAAATAGTCTTCATACCCTCATATCTTGATTTCAAACATTGGAAGTTCTTTTATGGTCTAGAATTGCTGCCATTGCAGTAGTAATTGTGCTTGACTGGCAGTAGTTTATTGGAGATATTTCTTCTTTTAACCTCAGTTTAACTGATGGCAGCAAAAAAAAAATTTTTTTCAAGGAACATTGCTTTAAAGATAACTATTTTAAGTAAGTCCATCAACTAATACTGGACTCTTTTGGATTCAGGTGGAAGAATAATTATACTAAAAAAATAAGGCGGAAACTATGCCTAAATATGGCAGGTTTCTAATCTTAGCAATTGAACTTGTTCAAGATGACTAAGGTACTGACATGATCTGACTAGTGAACAGGCTTACATTTCAGGGGAAATAGTGTAGACACTTGCCCATTCATAGTCCATGTCCCAAAGTGCCATGTTGTTTCCTGTTTGGCAAACACAATTGAAAAGAAAAGATACTATTGTATCACCCAAGTGTTTTTCATTGCTTTTATCATTCAATTAAAAATATTTTATAATATCTGTATGACTTCATCCTTGATTCATTGATGTACTACTTAATGCAAACATTTAAGATTGTTCTGCTTGTATTTTGCTTACATTTTTCTAGTTTAATTTCATTGTGATCAAAGAACATATTCTGTTTTTTGAAATTTGCTTAGTCTTGCTTTCTGGCCTGTTATATGGTCCAACTTGTTAAGTGGACACACATACAGAACATTATTCTGCAATTGTTGGATAAAGTCTTTTATATGTATCAAATAAGTCATATTAGTTGATCAGATCTTCAGGGTCTTTCCTGAATTTTTTTGACTTCTGATTAAATCAGCTACTTAGTCATGTGTTCTAGCCACTTGTCCCCATGATGAAGTGTCTACTTTTCTTTTAGTTTTGTCATAGCTTAACATTAAAGCTATATTATTTGTTGATAAAGCTTTATATCATCTCATGTAATCAAGATAAAATGACTTTAAAGTATTATCTGACATATTTGGATTTTAATCTACCATCTAGTCATTTATTTTCTAATTATCTCATCTCCTTTTTGTTTCTTAATTCCTTTATTCTTGGCTTATTTTGATAATCCATCTTTCCCTATTTCCTATTCTATTATATTTTTATTTTTACATTATTTTATTATTTCTTCTGTGATTGCTCTAGAGATTATAATATAGTTTATTGCATTATTACTTAAATTAATACAGCTATCATTTTCTAATCAATGCAAAAAAACAGTTAAATTCTATTTTTCCTTCCCTCTTTGTATTATTGTTGTCATGCATGCTATGGTACATACATTATAACCCTTATAAATCATAATTATTATATCATTTTAGGCAGTTAGTACTTATTTATATTCAGTCCATACTCACCATTCTGATGTTCTTTTCTTTCTGTAGCTTCAGTTTTTAATCTAGGATCACCTTCCTTGTGCCTAAGGAGCTCCCATTAGCATATTCAAATAATAATCCTCTCCATAGTTTTTCTTCTAATTTGCAAATATGCTTATTTCATCTTCATTTGTGAAGGATAATTTCTACAGGTTTAAAATGCTAGTTTGGAGCATTTCTTCTCTGAGACTTTAAGGATGTTATCCCTTTGCGTTCCATCTTCCAAAGTTTCTACTGAAAAATCATCCATCAGTCTTTCGTAGTACCACTAGTGACATTTGCTTCAGTTGTTTTAAAACCTTTCATTGTCTTTTATTTTTATTAATTTGACTATGATTTTCTCAGTTGCAATTTATTTATGCTATGATTAGGGTTGTGAATCTTCTTATATCTGTCTTACTTCATTTTGGGAAAAAGCTCAGCAATGAGAGAAATTTCTAGCTTCAGTTATGATTATGGATCATGAAGAAGAAGGATAGAGAGGGGGATTTGGTTCAGATATTATCTCCTTCAGAAAGCATAAGTGCCTACACCCAACCACAAACCCAAGGTCTTCCCTAAGATGTACTTTCTTGAAACATTGCATTATAGTACATTTCATACTAAATTGTAACTGGTTATCTTTTCACTGGTGAAAAAAAATCACACAAATACTATAGATCATTTTTAAAATATGTAAAAATCTGTATATATGTGAAACACATAGAGGATGATACCTATTTTATTAGGTTTTTTTTTTTGGTACTGTACTTGTTAAAATAAAAAAACTAGGAAATTAAATAGGTGCTTTCAAATGCCTTGAATAGTATTTACTTATTGGACTGCATTAATAATTAATTATTTAAACTTCAAAGCTATGTTTTGCCACAAATATTTACTCACCAAGAGGATCAGCTATTATATTGTAATTGATTTCTAAGTTTATATTAAATAGAAATTACTTAGAGTTAATTCAACTTTGAAAAATACTCTTAATGAAACATAGAGACTTGAGCACTTTTTTACAAATTTACAACCCTGTATCAGTTCCTCACACTCTTAGTCAGTGTTTCTTTTCAACTTATTCTCAAATAATCTTAAAAAAAAAATCTTGCTCTTGTTTGTCCACCTGAAGAATAAATTACATCACTTTGTCAAAAGTTGGAAAACTTAAAATCATTCACATCTTCTCTGGATAGGTTTTCTTTAGAATGCATCAACTACTGCATCTATATTTAACACAAGTAATAGAAAAGACCAGCCCCAGGCAACAAAAAAAGACCTTGTCTCCACACACACACAAAAAAAATTAGCTCAGAGTGGTGGCATATGCCTGTAGTCCTAGCTAACTGAGGAGGCCGAGGTGGAAGGATCACTTAAGCCCAGGAAATTGAGACTGTGGTAAACCATGATTGTGCCACTGCACTCCAGCCTGGGTGACAGAGTGAGACCCTAACTCCAAAAACAATGAGAGCGAGAGCGAGAAGAAAGCAAGAAGTGCTAGCTATTTCCAGTAAAATCACAGAAGTTTTTCAAGGCACAGTTTCATTTGACGGAAAACAGACATTTAAGTATTGGTTCAAATTTAATCTCTGCAGCGAGGCTCTTCCTGACTGTACCATCTCAAGTATGTATGGTCCCTTTGTCCTCTCTCTCCTTCTGCTTTATTTTTCCTCATAGCAATGATCTCCACGGACATTTCATAACACATGTTCTAGCTTCTCTGTTTCCATCCGATGCCACTTCAACATAAGTTTTTATGTGGGTATGCACTTTTTTATTTTGAATAAAATATTTTTATTTTGAATAGTACCTGATATGATGTGCTCAATAAATATTTGTGGAATAAATGAATGAATTGAAAGAGGCCAGGGGTTAAGTGTGTCATCAGGATCTGAAGTCGGTGATTCTAGATAGCACATTCACGAGTCTCAGTGGTGAGGTAACTATTGTTTAATGTTTTTCTTGGTTGGGAAGAGGAGTGAAAATAGCAAAAAAAACAAACAGTTGATTGACAGAGTGACATCCTAATGAAGGTGGCTTCCCGTCTCTCTACAGTCTATTTTGAGCACAGTGAGAATAGTAAACAGAGTGATCCTTCTGAAATGTGTCAAATCATGACTCTTTTCTGCTCAAAACTCTCAATGATTTTCTGTTTCACTCAGAATAAAAATCAAAATTCTTACAATAATCTGCACCACACAACCTGGTCTTTGACCTCTCTGTCCTGATTTTTTTAAATCGACACATAATAATTGTACATATTTATGGGGTATATAGTGATATTTTGATACATCTATGTATGGTGATCATACATCTAATGTATAGTAATTAGCACTTCTATTCTCTCAAACGTTCATTTCTTCGTGTTGGGAACATTGAATATCCTCCTTCTGGCCATTTGAAACTACAGGATATTTTATTGTTAAGTTACGGTCATCCTACAGTGCTATAGAACAGTAGAACTGGTCACTGCCTTGCTAAGCTATGGTGTGGCCATGTCCTCTTTGAGCAACGGCCAGGCCATGTTTCCTGGCTTTGGACCCCTCTCCTACCTTCGGGAGGTGAATCTCCTCTTTCTCTCTCTCTCTCTCTCTCTCTTTCTCCCTCTCTCTATAATTTACTTCCTAAATAAAATGCATTTTCTAACCTAAAAAAAAACAGTAGAACCTACTTCTCCAATCTAGCTATAATTCTATGTACTTTAATACATCGTTGTCCTCATTTCTAGAACTGTTTCCTTCTCCTTGTCTGCTGCACATCTGTGGACACAGCAGGCATGGTTCTGTCGCATTTGCCCTCACCTTCCTCTCTCTGGAAATTTCTTCCACGTGGTAGATGCTAGATGTAGACTCCACATGGCTGTCTCTATCAAATCTTTCATATCTCTCCTGAAATGCTATCTTTGTTAGACCTTTCCTGACGCCTTATGTAAAATTAAGTACCTTCCATGTTGTACTTTCTTTACCTCATCTCACCTCATGTTTTTCTCCATGGCATTTATCACCTTCTGACATAGTCCATGTCTTACTTTGTATTTGTCTATTGTCGATCTCCCCTTCAAGAATATAAGTTTCATGAAGGCATTAAATTTTATCTGGTTTGTTTACTGCACAGTTCCAAAATCTAGAATAGAATCTGACACAAAGTTGTAACTCAAAAATATCATGAAAAAATGAACAACTGTGGGCATAACTACAATGAAATTTAAGAGTGAGTAGCATACCAAGGAGTTTACTGCATTAATCAAACCAGTTTGATCTTGATTGCTGACTCATGAATATCTCTCTCATTGGTTCTGAATCAGAGATATTACAGCACTCCTCCCTTAAGGAGGGCATTTAAAAATGTGTAGGTAATTTTTGTATCACCATGCCATAGAACCTAGAGAAGGTTCTAAAGACATGTAGCACCCTGCGGAACCAGGAATGATAAATTCATTTCAAGATGAGGGACAGACTCTCACAATAAAATATTTTGCACCCAAAATGCCAAGTCACCCCTACTGAGAAAAACTACTCAAAAATAACTCTTCTATGTATATAGAAAGACTATATATATAGTCTTATGTATATGTATATAGAAAGACTATATATATAGTCTTTCTATATATAAGCTATACAAAAATAAATGTTCTATATATATCACAAATGAATTTCCTATCACTGTTATTTATCCATTTGTTAATATATAGTAAAAATATTTAAAATACATAGGCATTATGTTCTACTTCAGGGAAGGTTTGTATCTGAAAATATATTGATATAATTATAGTTGTATATGTTTGTTTCATTATATAGTTTGGTTTACCATTTTACTTTCTATCTCCAAAAGGTAGTACATGTACTGAGACATTTTTTTTGATGTGAAACTGTTTTTCCTTCATATTGGTTTAATGACTCAAGTTCATAAATCCAATTAAAATAAAATTCTCACTTTCTTAGTCTTCTGTGTAGAACTCACTAAGTGCTGTGGAAAGAAGACCCATATTTCAAAGATGCCAATTAATTCTGTCAATTCCAGATTGCCCATTTGAATCATACTGCTACAACTTCATTCATTTATTGATCCACCTAACAAGTGTGTACTGGGCACCTCCAAAGTACTAACTACATTTCTAAGCTCCAGGAATATAACCATAAACAAGATAAATTCCCTGCTCTCATGAAGCTTGCATTCTAATGACAGAAATAGCCATTAAGTCAACATATGTAGTGCAATTTAATAGCACACACACAAACCTTAACACAGTTACTATAGTGTTTTTCTATGGAGGCAATAGCACTAACAAATTAAGGCAGTGAAGGAGGGGCAAGAGGGCTATTTTAGATCTGGATGTCGGAAAAACATCAATTAGGATGAAATGAGAGAAAAAAGCTATGTGACTTAAAGAGCAAGTAAAAGGTTCCAAAGAAGAGGTCAACTTGGAAGAAGGAAAGCAAATCAGGTCAGGGCCGAGTGGGCAGCAAAAGAGAAGTATGAAAGAATGGTTAAGAATGAGGAAGGACCCAGCCCCCTAGAATTTCTGTAGGCTGTGGATGAGGTGGCAGATTTAATTTATTAAGAGTACATTGGAATGTCGGTGGAAGGTTGTGTGCAGGAGTCACTGGGTGTGCTTTACTTTTAGAAAGATCATTCTAGATGCTGTGGTGTCTGATTGTCGAAGAGCAAAAGTGGAAGCATAGAGACATGTTAGAAAGCCGCCCCAGTTGTTTGGACTTGTCATCTCCAAATTTTTGGTTGTGCACCCTGATTCATAAGACATTTTGGATCTTGCACTTGCTGCTGTATGTGATATAAATTATAGCATGTGCTAATATATGTTAGACATTAGACATTAAATACTGAAGATCCCATGAACTAATATATTGTATATATTATAAAATATTTTAGCAAAAAGATTTTGTTATCAATGTCGAAAAACCATTTTGCTTTCACCAAAATGTTTTGATATTTCTATTTTAAAAACTTTAATTTTAATTTTGCCAATATTTAACATTTTTATTATAGCAGCGTGATAAAACATGCTCGATAATTTTGAAAGGTTGTCTTTAATATATAACTTCATGCATCATTTAACATTTATTTTGTTTTAAAAAAATTGCTAATCATGATAGCTTAACTCACCATCTAATCTATCAAGGCACATGTTCATAACTAATGAATCATTAATAGCACATTTATTATTCCTAATAGTCTTGAAAATCCTGAATTCTTGGCCAGTCTGTCATATTAGATCATCATTATTTTTATCTCATAATGTGGCTGACAGAAAGTTTGTTATCATAAGCAAGGTAATTACCAACTGTTAAATGTCCTTCGTGTTACTTGAGCTTTCATTATTAGATTATTTTCAACCTTGGTTCTCCAGGAATATTCTGAAAATATCTGTCCATGTTAATTAAAAGTTGGGTTTCAAAGTTAGCTAATTCTCTAAACTGGGTCATTAAAATGCATTGTGTGGAAAAGCCCTAAAAGGGAACAGCTGTGTAAGGAGCCCAGGCAACGCTGCTGCCTTGGCGCTCTGGTCATTCCTTCAGACACCCCAGCCTCCACAACACATGTGTCCTTGCACTTATGGTCCAAGAGAAGGCTATCACTGCCAATCCTTTATCCTGCAAGAAATCTTAGTTTCTCTCTTTTTTTTTAAATAAAATTAATTACAAATGCAAGTTCGTGTGTGTGTGTGTGTGTGTGTGTGTGTGTGTGTGTGTGTGTGTCTGTGTGTAAGCAGTACTCAATAGTTCTTCTTGTGCACTTTCTTGGAAATGCAAATCCCACTTTAATTTATGTGACACCATTAATTTATGTGCAAGACAATGGTGTCTTAGGTTAGGTTGATAGCAGCTGCGGTGAGACCAAGTGAGTAGCATTAGAGGCAACAATCTGTGCACTAAATGTACTATCTCTACTGAATAAATGAAATACTTATTTGCAACTATGCTTCTGTTGTTGTTGTTTGGGGTTTTTGGTTGTGTTGTTTTTTTAAGCCAGAGTTTTGTTGTTTTTTGTTTAGTTGTTTTTTAAGTCAGCTGTCACCCAGGATGGAATGCAGTGGCAAGATCATGGCTCACCACAATCTCAGCATACAGAGCTGAGGTGATCCTTCCTCCTCAGCCTCTCAAGTACCTGGGACTAAAGGCGCACACCACTATACCTGACTAATTTTTTAAAATTTATTTTAGAGACTGGGTCTTGCCAAGTTGCCCAGGCTGGTCTTGAACCCTAGAGTCAGGCAATCCTCTTGCTTCTGCCTCCCAAAATGTGGGGATTACAGGAGAAGCCACCATGTCTGGCTCTCAAATACTGTTTTAAAGTTATTTGAAATATTTCTGTCCCTCCATCAAGTTCCCTTTTTACCTCGTAGAAGTAATAATCTTTATTATTTTCTAATTCATCCTTCCACTTTTCTTTTTTGCAAATAAAAACAAATAGTATTATAAATGCATGTGTGTGTATATGTATTACCCCTCCCCTGACCTTTCTTAAAAGGAACGCCTACTGGTTATATTCTTGTATAATCATGCTTTTTTCGCTTAGCAATATATCCTGGGGGAACACTCTTTATGGATTTATAAAAATTATTCTTATTTTATTTTTCAGCTGCATAGTTTTTATGGATTCAGTGTGTCCCCCAAAAAATCATATATTGAAATCCTGACCCCCAACGTGGTAGTATTTGAAGATGGGACCTTTGGGAGGTAATTAGTCCATGAGGGTGGAACCCTCATGGATGGGATTAGTGCCCTTATAAAAGAGACCCCAGAGAGCAAGCACACTCTTTCTGCCATGTGAGAATACAATAAGAAATCACGCTGGGCTGGGTGGCTCAGCCTGTAATCCCAGCACTTTGAGAGGCCGAGGTGAGTGGATTGCCTGAGCCTGCGGGTTCGAGACCCGCCTGGGCA
>NW_007247745.1:141919-193716 GCF_000164805.1 Carlito syrichta | reverse complement strand
AAGGAAGAAAGAAAGAAAGAAAGAAAGAAAGAAAGAAAGAAAGAAAGAAAGAAAGAAAGAAAGAAAGAAAGAAAGAAAGCAATCAGCAGTCTGAAACCCAGAAGAGAACCCTCGCCAGAACCTGACCAGGCTGGCACTCTGATATCAGACTTCCAGCCTCCAGAACTGTGAGAAATAAATTTGTAAATTTTTACAGTCTATAAGCAACCCAGTCTATGGACTAAGCCAAAATGAACTAAGACAATACTATTTCCTCTTGGGGAAACACTACTCAGTCAACCCCTTTCTGATGGACATGAGTTGTTTCTGATCTTTTGCCATTATGGATAATGCTATAATAATTAGCATATGTAAATGGTATTTCATAATTTGCCAGTATATATCTGGAATGGATTTTTAAAGGAGGAATTGCTAGGTCAAAGGGTAAATGCATATACTCCTATAATTTCTCAAGATACTGACAGATTTTTGTACTTCTAGAATTTTCACATACCTTTTAGTTTTTAGAATAAAGGAGGGTTATACCATTTTCATATGCTTTTCATTTTCAGAAAATATTTTTCATTTTCGAGACAGTTAACCACATTGTTCAATGGACTATGTAGAAACTCACAGAAGAGATTTCTGTCTGCACTCAAGTTCAATAAAACTCCTATTTCTTCATAAAATATCATATTCCCTTCAATTAATAGGCTATTAATGAAGGAAATATGCCGGGGCCTCACTTCTACTCCATCAAGAGAGAGAATCAGAATGAAAGAGATTCAGCTTGGATGTATCCCACCTCTTCAGTTTCCTGAGACAGGGCCAGTCCCTTAGACGGTGTGTAAGCACAGCTCAGAAGGGAGTCAGTGCTCCCTGGGACCACAGTGCTAAGGTTATTGACTCAGAAGGAACTGAGACAGAGTCAAGTGACAGCAGGAATGGGCTTTGCTCACGAGGGCCTTGTCAGGTGTGCTTGCTTCTCATGAGAGAAGCTATAAGCCCCAGCTCTTACCAGTGGGAAAGACCGAATGAGATCATCACCCACCATTCCCCTATTTCTAAACCTTAGAGGCGCGAGAGAGTAGGAAGATGAGATTTTTGTTAGCATCAGTCGGGCCTAATCTGAGGTGGTAGAATTTTCCACTCACGCATTTGCACCTGCATATGTGCCCACACATACACACACAGTTCAATAATGAAAACTCACTTCCGGCCGGGATCAGTGGCTCAGCCTGTAATCCCAGCATTTTGGGAGGCCGAGGCGAGTGGACTGCCTGAACCCACAGGTTGGGGACCAGCCCTGGCGACTTGGTGAGAGACACCTTCTCTCTACAGTAAATCAAAAATTAGCTGGGCGTGGTGGTGCGCGCCTGTCGTTCCGGCTACTTGGAAGGCTGAGGAGGGAGGGTTGCCCGAGTAGGTCGTGGGGTGGTCATGAGCGAGCCACTGCACTCCAGCCTGGGCGAAGGAGTGAGACTCCAACTAAAAAAAAAAGAAAAAGAAAAAGGAAAGAAAACCCACTTCCTCTGGAGACAGATGGAACACCCCGAAGGTGTGGGTGGGAAACTGGAGCTTGAAATCGGAGAAAGCAAATCGAACAAGGAGCAACTAGCAAAATAAAAAGAGAGAGAGCTACATAGGACTGGGTAGGAGACACTCTTTGCAAAGGTTTAAGTTAGTGAAACTTTCTTGTTTTGTGTGAAAGATGGTAAGAAAAAATTTAAATGAAGTCCAAGATTCTGGTTCTTCTTAATGGAACTGACCTGTCAGATCCACCATCTCTCCTGAGAAAGGAGATATCCCTCTACAAGGCAGAGCCACCCTATTGGCCCAAGGAAACACTGACCTCAGGCTAGCTAGGGGCCTGGGATGGTGCCTCTCTCCAATGAATGCTTAGAGTGTCTCTTCAGTCCCTCCATGTGGAGAAACAAAATATTCATGGTTAACTGCTGCAATCTTCCTCAGAGCTTCAAACTACATTGTTCTTTTACTCTCCCTCCATGGAAATGTCATTTATATTCATACTTCCAAAATGTGTTTCAGAATTTAATGAAAAAAGAGAAGAAGGAGGTAAGAAAGTAGGAAAAGGAAGGAAAAAAAGATGAAAAATAGAAAAGTTGGTGTATTTCAGTGATGCATTAAAGATACAATCGTTGTTGCTTTAGAAAAGTAGTTTATTTCTCATTGAAACTGGTAGATGGTAGATCTCACAAACCAGTTAATCTAGTTCTGAATCTATTTTAAAATTATTGAAAAAAGGAAACAACTAGATATGCTTCAAAAAAGCAGTTCATTGTAATCTTTTATTGAAAGAAAAAATACAGTGTATTTTCAAAAAACTACATTTGTTATGATTCATAAGGACAAAGGTTTATACAGGTTTTACGTATGTACACATTCATGACACTATATCACAACATCAAAGGCACCTTTTATTGCCACAGCATTAGGTAATGAATAAAACGTATCCAAACTAATTTTGTTTTTTAAAAAATCTAAAATAATACAGTATATTTGAGGATTATATAAATATGTGAAACATATTTAGATATTTAAAAACAAATATATGTGCATCAAAATCATCTGTAATTCTCAAAAAGTTATAGTACCAAAATTTTGTTTGTCAAATAACAAAATACAAGATGCTGTAATATATTACCAAGCACCAGTTTAGCCCAGTATTTAATTCTCTCCAAAACTAACAGGCTGTTAACACATGCAAACTGAACTGAGCATTTAAAAAATCATCGAGATAATTTTGTCCCTCAAATTTGTTTTTGTTTTTGTTTTTCTTTTGTTAGCTGATTGTTTTAAATAAAATGGGGGAATGGAATCATTGAGATCAATGTTGCTCTGATCAAGTCCTAGGACTTCAAAAAGTAGCTATCCAGGCACTGAGGAAGGTGTGGGTAATGAATAGTGAGCCCATTTTGCATGTATTATTTAAAGTTTTACATATGATTTAGATCATAAAAAAGGGTCTATTGTTTTAAAATAAGATTAAAAATATTAATTTAGGAAAGAATTTCAAGGTAAATTGTATTTGGTTATGCTAACATAATTTAAGAAATCTTTCAAAACAGAGTATTACACCCAGCCAATTACATATCTCAACTGAAATATTAATTTACCTTTATTAGCAACAGGTGGTATAATTCTAAGCTTTTATGCATATTAGTTAGTCTAGAAGGACTTTAAATGGAATAATAAAATTCACTCAATGATATGACCAAATAACATTGTCAAATTATAGGCTAATAATTAAAAGTGAAAGGATAATCCTTTCACATATGGAATTGATCATTGTTTTAGCATATCTCCTTTTTATCTTATATACTGTGCTAAACAAAAAATAAATGATCACTTCTGAAATTGAGACACAATTATAATTTTTTGCTAATTGTAATTATAATTGTATTTATTCTAACTACATTAAATATGATTAACTATATTTTAGCACCTGGTTCAGAAAAGAAAGAAAAAAACACTTTAATAACTGCCTCAAAACTGGAAAATCATAAAAAAAACATTATTATTTAGGAAAATGGGTACCAGTGTGTATTAACTGTCTTTTCATCTTCTGTTAATTGAGTCAAATATTTTTAAATTCTATCAGATTTAGGGAGTATACAAGAATTCCAATGATGTACAACTTAAACTTTTATGGAGCAGAAATGACTTTTGCTGTAGGCCATGTAGCGGTTAAGAATTTGTCTTCACAACCACAAGAGGGCACCAGTGCCTGCAGCATGGTTAGCACCATAAAATCTAACCTTTATGTGGATACTTGAATTTGTATAATGCCAAGCTAAAAATATCTTTAAAAAGAAAATTGATAATTTCTAAAGGAATATATTTACAGTCTGCAACACCTAAGTAATTTTGGACTATGAAATTAAGAACAGAGTTAACTGGTCTATTTTTAGTGAAGATTAATTTAACAGGATATTATCAATATTTCTGAATCAGAAATTGAAGAGATTCACTTTTAACAATGAATAAAAGGAGAATTACTAAAGCCACTAACACTAACAATTCATTTAGCACCATATATTTAGCACCAGAATAGATACTTCACACTTCACTAGAAACTTAAAATTGTTAACTTTAAAATTAGAGTAAGGATTTAGAGTAAATGTCATGTGTTTTCAGCACCATTAACCAGTGAGTTATTAAACCTTCTAAGTTTTTGGTTAAGCTCTCATAAGTCAAAAGTTAGACTGTTATATAATTTTTAAAAATTATTTGGCGTGTGTTTAAATGATTATGTGTCTTCACACACAAATATAATGACAATACAAAAAAAGTATAAAAGGAAAAATAATGTTAGACATCAAAACAAATGTAATTTTATTCTCTCTAAACACTCTGGTGGATAAAGGTTTTCATCTTTGTCAAAATTTGCATTGCGTGGCACTGCAGAACCCAGGTATATGTTTATACACAGGAGGACACACACCAAAGCCTAAGCATTATTTTTCCTTTATTTACACATTCAAAGGATTTATTTAACTTTTCCCTGTATTTAATAAGTAGGGCATGAACAGGAAACACTTAAATTGGTTTAAGTATGTATTGGATTTACTAATGTATGTGTTATAAGTTGATTTAATGCAAGCACATATAAATAAGAAAAATATATATTATTTCAATCCAAATATTCTGAGTAAATTTTATAGGTTGAACCTTCCCTGGTATTTGGTCAACTTTGTGCTAAAGCTACATGGAACTTTCAAACAAACCTTACAGCACTGCCAAATGAAATTTGTAGGGCTCCTCTGTAGAGTTTTGGGAGTCACAGAAGTTATGATGCTTAGTCTACAGAACAGATGAAAAAACAATAATAATAATAATGGTTCCTTCCACATTTTTAAGGAAAACTTATCTGTCCAAACCAGAAACATTAAGACTGTGCCTACACAACTCACAGACAATTCTATTAAAAAATACAGCAATTTAATTCTAAACTTGTAATTTTTGAGTCTTTTGATAACATGGAAGCCAAAAAAAAGTATACTATGACTTATTTAAAAATTTTTTCTACTAAAATAAGGAGTGGTATTTTTTAAATCTACACCATAGAGAGGATCAATGCTATAGAATATGTATTCCAATTATTATACTTTTGAATAACACCTTTCCAAATGAAAACCTCAGTACTGACTATTTAAAGCTGCTCTTATGAAATAGCTTATATCCAGAGGTTTTCTGCCTCTGGGAATTACAGTGAAAAATAGCTATCCTAGCACCATTGTTGCATGTTGTGAAAAATATGACACACTATGTTGATACTAGCAAACTTTCATTTGCTTTAGCCTTGAAAATAAAATATTTCACATGGCCACTTTGTATTACTAACTTTAAAAAGTTGAGACAGAATAACAAATAATACCCGTTATATTTTCAGCTGAGTTGTTAAATTATAAATAAACTATAGTTCTAGTTGTGGTTTGGAAAAGACTATTATGTAAGTGTGTAGACCCTAGTCTTAAACTGATATGTTTGAAGATCTATCTGGATTCTTTATATAATCAAAACTTTATATTTAAGACATTTTTGCCTCAGGAAAGCATGGAAAGGTAAGATTTCTCTAAATTGTTGCAAATTTAGACTTTTTGGTTAATTCTGAAAATTTATTCATATATTTATTAAATATTTATTATGTTACAGCCAGTATATAAGAAGCTGGGATTAACACTAAGAATTAGACAGAGTTTCTGCCAAAAAGAGGCTCATGAAAATCTTAATTGTATCTTAACTACAAGTTCTATGTTATTAATGATAGTTTTAATACTCATAATGTGTTATTAAATTTACCTTCATAAGAACCTCTGTGAAATATGCAGCATATTCTTCTTCTTTAGAACTGAAAAACCAAGCCACATAAGCAAGCTAGCAACAGAAATGGAACTGTGAAAATTCATCTTCTGTTTAAGAATACTTTCTGTTGTTTCTGTAGGACAAATATGGTAAAACTGAGGATGGGGAGATGGTCTAGATAAATCACACAAACACTAATAAACTTTCCCTCCAATTGCCTAGAGCTGTTGGGAAAAAGTGGAATTGAGACCCAAATAATATAATTACTTCTATTCTTAATTTATTCTCCAAAAGTATTTATTTTTAATAGGGTCTAAATATGCCCACAAAGGTAGAAGTAGTATAATATCAAAACACCTGGTCACCATATTCAATTTACAAGAATAATCAGGCCAGTTGTTTGTCATTAAGCAGACCCGATATCCAGCATCCACCCTAAGAAAATGCAAATATGTATGGAATTTGAAACAAGTAGCTTTCTTTGATTATTTGCACTCTGGAACTAATCATGTTTATTTTTACTGTAATTCTATAGAAGCATTACATAACCTGAACAAAACACAACCACATAATGTTAAATTTAATGTGTTAAATGTGTGTGATGTGTCTTGATCAAGACATTGCATTCTCCTCTCTGAAAGAGATTTCATTAATGAGGAAATGGTGCATTTCCAAATCACGTGAGTAAAATTTTCATGGTGACTTTGATTTGATTTCCATAATCAAACTCAATAAAGAACTGAAAATATTTCTTTCTACAGAAACATAGAAATAAAGATTGGTAATTAGTCCTTAGAAAAACATCTGAGGAGGACCACTTTAACAAAATCATGACGGTATGTGCTGGGCTCGAAAGATCTTTATTGTGGTACTCAAAGACCCAAGAGGATAGGAAGAGTGATTCAATGACAGGCAAAACAACAAAGAGATGGAGTTGACCTCAGCATCTCCACATCTTTTCCCGGAATCCTTCATCTCCTACTGACAGGCCTTAAGATGTACGAGAGTCTCCGAATTTGGCCATCTGAAGCTCTCCACCTGGTATTTTCTGTGCAGTTACCCAATTTCTGTAACTTTTCATACCTGATCTCTAAATTTTACTTCTCTTGAACTTCATCAGGTTTCTGAGGGTCTTGCTTTCTGAATTCCAAAGTCATGCCTATACAATTTGCTCCAGAAAGCTCCAGGTATTTGTTAATTCTTCCCTTCCCCTTCTTGTTCCAAGTACTGTAGCTAAATTTCCATGAGAAGCAGAGCCTTGCTTAAGTAATTAAACAGTGTGACTTATCTATTCCACCTCTCGTGCTTGCTTCCTCAAAACTATATGAAAATCAGCTTGCTAAAAAAATAATTTTATAGCAAAATCACTAGACTGTATTATTTCCAGAATATTTCATGAGCTTCTTGAGAGCAGAAACCATATCTAATTATCTCTGCTTTATCAGAACATAACTAGCAGAGTGCCTTGCATCTAGTTAGCACTCAACACATGGACTACCAGTACAACAAAGTGAGATTAAGCAGAAGGCATGATTTGAAAAATTACATAAGTTGAGCATATCCTTTGGTGCACTCAAATGAGATAAAATAGCTCCAGAATGAAATACATCATTGCTTAATAAAATTATTATGTCCAGATATCATTGAGGAATATTATCTTGTAAACTATCATTTCATGAGTATTAGAGCAATGAATGCTAAAGATGTCTCGCCACCACACATATACTTTAGAATCGTTTTTAAAAATTTCCCTCAAGTTAACTACTGAATCATGTTATTATCTATGTGTTACACCACATATTATATGCTTTTGTGCATCTATATATACACACAGACACATATCTGTATATGTATATATATACCCACATACATTACAGGTCAAATATGTGTTTTATTCCTTAAAAACACAATAATATAATCCTTTTGAAATGCAAGTTTTGGGATTGGATGCATCAACTATGTCATCACTACACATACAATATTTTAAGTTAGGCTTAGAGGTCAGAAAATAGAAATGGATGTTCTGAAGATCGCAAAAGATTAAGCAAACATACTAGACAAATACTAGTTTATACAAATGAATACTAAAAGGAAAACAAGATTATTATAAAATATGTATAATATGTGCAAACTTCAATATATATATATGCCTATGATTCTCAGAAATTATTATATTTCCTTGAAAAAAAGGTAAGCTTATTTAAACCAGTATAGGTAGTTTGACGTTACTCCTGGAAAACACAGATTGTCAGTACAAGACCCCCCATAACTTGGAGGACAAGATGAACACGGAACCCCTACTTTATATGGTGCTTCTCCAATCCAGTTGCCCCTAGAAGGGAAAAATAGAAGATAACATTAGTACTACCTACCCATTTAAAAAAATTAGATTATTGATAAGCACATGCCCCTGTGTATTGACATGTGATGATGTTTCTGAAAAGTTTATTTCAGAAAGGTATTAGACGTTATACCCATTTCAACAGTAATTTATTCTACATAATTTTCTTTTAAAATACTTTCGAGGTAAACTGATATTATCTTAATTTACAGATAAGAAGAAGACCCTGCAGTGCATGAGGATACGATGAGTCATGGGACACCAGGATCACTCCACTCACATCTCTCTATAGCAGCCTTCCAGAGCATATGGTGTCAGTCCACATTCCCTTAAGCTTACTTCTTTTAAACTCATGCTAATGCTTGCCTGAGGATGATAAACAAACAAACAAACCTAGCATTTTCTGGGAGGCTTAAAAATGATTAAATAAGTAAGAAGTCATCATATACACAAAAAATAGGTTATAAATGTTCACAAGATTTGTTTCTAAAGTTGTAAAGTATTTTAGATTTCCAAACTTCATAAAATAAAAAACTATGGAAAACTTATAAGTAGTATACATTGGTTTTACTACATATGAGTTTTCCATAGGTTTTTATTTTATAAAGATTGGGGATATATATGGTATAAACCAATACACCATGTTTTCATCGTAAGAGAATAATCGCTCATGGAAACAATTAAAGGTGATTCTAAGACCTTTTTTCATATGTAAATTTGTAGTTACTAAAGTTTTACAATTAATGCTGTTTGTTTTTTGATAATGATAATGCTTACATTTAACTGAATAACTTTCTTTTTTCTTTTTTCTTTTTTTTTTTTGCTGTATTAATGGCCATGATCATAGTAATAAACCAAATTTTCCATTTATGATAGTTAGAAACAGCAATGGTGTCTTACTGTTACTGAACTCTTTTAATTTAAAGAAGAAGATAATAGATGTATTTTAGTAGCTTGATGTTTAGTAACTATAGTATTAAGACACAGCAATATAGAGAGCAATGTGGTAAAAATCGAAGGTCAGAAGAAAATTTGATTGTCAATGGTAAAAAGTCAAGGTAAGAGACAAGAACAACAACAAAAAGAAGATAAGACAATAGGTAGTAGAACAAGTGGCTCCTGCCTCCTTTAAGACATAAATAAGATCAAGCAGTGACTTGTAACTTGTAGACTTGTGTGTCTACAGGATATAAAACATATTGCTAAACCAGTTTGTTAAAAATTCAGATTTATATCTATAATATATCTGTATAGGAAAATTTATCTATAAAATTTTAAAAACATACTAATTAACTATACTACAAAATGAGATGGGGTTTTAAGATTGCTCACCTCTATTTCATTTATTCTATACTCTGCCCTTAGGATAAGTTTTCTTATGTATGATTTTGGTGATGTTACATGCTTGCTCAGAAACGTTCAAGGGGCCCCATTATCTTAAGGGTGTTGCTCATTCCTTTAACCTAACTCTGTATATGCATAATCTTATCCTACATGCATAATCTAGCCCATACTATTTTAATTTCATATTTTTTCTATTTGTTTTACACACCTTTTTGAAATTACGGAACACTTATTTTAAGCAACACAAACTTAGAAATAAAATCTTATTATATGTAAAATTATTATATAATACATTATCAATTTTTACATAAATCATATATTTTATTGAAGAGGATAATTATAACAATAGTAAAATAAGTTAATTTATATACTTATTTATTCTTTTTTTTTTTCCTATTCTAATTAAATTTTCTCTCTCTCTCTCTTTCTCTCTCTCTCTCTCTCTCCCCCCTTCTCTCCGCCTTCCTCTCTTCCTCTTTTTCACTGAAAAAGAGATGAGAAAACTTCATATTAGCATTGGAACAATTATATTCAGATACCAGTCAGGATTGTAAAACTTTCTCCATTACTTAGCTTCCAGAAAAATAAGTCTGTATTATAACTGAAATACAGCATGTTAATATAATAGCTTAATCTCTTGGATCTATAAAACAATAATACAGCTCATCAATAATTTTAGAAAATTCTAACTTTTGGTCAAAAAACAAAACAGTTAAATGAATGAAACAAAATCTCTTTGACCATCTGGATATTACTAGGCCTATTTATGTCAGGGAGAAAGTGCAAGGACTTAATAGAAAAATGCAACATATGAAAATAAAAATAAAAATATCAAAACAATGCAGAGCTTTAGTGCTTTAAAAAAATAATGCTGACTCTCTAAACCTTCCCATTCTAATAATTGTGAAGAGGGGCCATAGGTAAAATCACTATTTTTCTGTCTTCATAAAAACACTGCCACTGGCATACTACCATATTAAATGAGTAATGCAGTGATCTGTGAAACATTTTCTCATTCCCTCCCTATGCTGGACTAGCTGAAGAAAATCTTTGTTTGGGACTTACTTTGGAAGACACTAAGAGTGTCATAAATCCTTTGCACATTTTGTTATTTATTCCAAATGGGAACAGAATTATGTATAAATATTGGAACACTTTATTATCTGAAGAATTATTGTTATCAAGAAGGCATTTTGTCAAATGGTGATAAATGTTTATTTATCCTCATATTATAAAAAATGCCCATAAATATGACCATTTTAATAATTGTCAATACATTTCCATAATATACTTTATATATGCCCTAGGATGAAATCACTGATTTTTTTTAAATCTAAAAAATAAGAGAAGAAAGAAGGAATTTATTTCCAATGTTTTGCTTTTCTAGTGAAAAAGGTAAGCCAATGTTCTAATACTGATAGATGAGAGAACACTGTGATGTTGAGAAATTCCTGGAAGATTCTTTTGTGATGCCTTTTATATAGCTATTAAAATTCTGTGAAGTGTAGCATTTATTTTACAATTGTCACGACTGAAAAAAAAGTGGTAAGGAGAATTTAGTGTACTCTAGAGTCTCAAGTTGTTTTTGCCTACAATTATAGCCTAGAATCCCTGATCTTGTGGAAAGAAACCTTTCAGCAAATTATTTTTCAGGAATATCAGAATTGCAGATTTGAGGTTTAGAGGCCATTATGGCTAAGTCTTACTCATATTATTTACCTGTCAAAAATGCCTATCAACCCAGAGATATTTAATATTATTTAAGCATCCAGGAAATGGAATTCAACTTGGTACTTACTTTGGAGCATAGTTGCATACCAAGTATACTGCTCGTCTCCATACGGATCCCCAAACATTCATGTTTTGGCAGGTATGAATTGCACATCCTATCCGATTGGAAGTGGCCCAAACCATCTGTGAAAATAAACCAAAACACTATTATTGAAGTCAGAGCTAAGACAATCCATGTTCACCAAAATATTAACAGCATTTTATTTTTAGAAAGTATGAAACAAAAATTAACAAGGCAATTGAAATAACCTGTGTATAATGTGTGCACATGGGACCAAAACATCTCATAGGACATCTGGGGTTGCAATCCTGAGGATATGGAAAAGCATAGTCTTTCACTTCATCATACCATGGCTTGACTAACTGAAGAATAGAACGATATCTAGATAGCAAGAAAAAAAAAAACAACGGGGTTTAGAGTAGTGGTCATATATAGGGAAGTCATTTTATACTGTAAATTAATTGTTCCTTTAGGAGATTATTCATGATGCTCTAAGAGCATATCCATCCCTCGCAATCATATCACAACCCAGTGGATTCCTCTATTCCTCCAAGTAGGACCAAGCATGAAAATGCCCATGGCGGGATCAAATGATTCTGTATTTGTCTAATTATGTATCTAGACATTTTTTTTAAAAAAAGAAAATGCACATATTTCAGAAATCATCACTGTCTTATTTAATCCATGTCAAAAATTTCTTCCACCAGTAATGTCAAAATAATCCAGAATTACACATACAAAAGTAGTCACAACACAAGAACTCAGTGCATTTTTTTTCCTAATGACTCTAATTTTATTAGTACATCTGATCTTCCACCCTATTCAAGAGAGAATGTGTCTTGCAATACTGGATAATGACACTGCACAAGTGGTAGAAAAATGATCTTATCAATGGAAACAACTTTTCCCATAGTTCCATATACCTGCATGTCTGTGTGTATATACACATATACGTAAATGCATACATTCTGAATTTTATTTATTTACTTATATGCAGGTATATACAACTATGGGAAAGTTATATGCACGCACACACACACACACACACACACACACACACACACACACAAACACGAATGACTTGTACCACAAATATGGGAGTTTTTTCCTGAGGTGGAAGAAACAGGATACAGCACAGGCTTGATCCTTTCTAATATTCTGTGAGACCAGTGAAAAATACAGGCTAAGGGAGAGTATTCCAAGGTGAAAAGAGGAATTGGTCTTAGTAGGCCCTTATAATTAATTAAATACTTATTAAAGGCATCTAAAATATCCAGAGGCCAAACATCAGTACCGGACACACAGTGAGCAATCAATAAATATATGCTGATACTACTTGGAATTGGTGCCATTTCTCTCTGGAGTCAACAATTAATAAAGCCATATGGATGAACTGCATCAGTGAAACTACTTCCTACCTTCCAGTTCGTACAGATAGATTTTGGCCCAAAAATCTCAGTAAGTAAGTAGGTCCATGGTCCCAAATGCAAGTAGCCGCCCAAGCTTCTGCAGATTTTGCAAGATTTTCATCCCAAACCTGTAGGGGTAAAACACCTTCAGCTTTACTGGATTTGCTTGTAAGAAACAGACAGAAAGAGGAAAGAAATGGTGCTATTTCCTAGATTTATTTTAAGTCTAGTTCCTGAGTCTATATTAACTAAAAAAAGCAATTCAAGCCATTATTATCCAAAGTTCTATAAATGTTTCCCTTTGAGGACCTATAATATGGTTATACCACAAAAAAATATATTGTATTTGCAGTGTCATCTAAATTCCACACTTAGAAATCAGTTTAAGTAAAGAAAAGGTTAACAAACATAACGTAACTAGTTGTAACATGGGGACATCTACTGACCACTGAAATTTGAACCCAGCAATGTCCATTGGCTTTCCTAGAGGTCACTTTCATAGTAACAAGGAGTCATGCTATTAATATATTTTAAAAACAAATATAATTGAATTTATTCAAATTGATTTACCAGAATTAACAATGTCCAATAGTATATTGTAACTTTTAAAAGTCTAACTCTATTAACATATAAAAATCCCATAGAGTCTTCATATATAATACCATTTGAATCTTTAGTAGTAATAATACTATAGGAATTTACTCTTTAGTTGGTATGAACTGGAAAGTATGATAAAAAATAAAGACAATGTTACATAGCATGTTATAAAAATATAGTACATCATATATCAAGTAAATGAATTTTTAAAATAGTAGCTGTTTTCTTTTAAAAAGGAAGTTAAGTTGATAAGGGTGCTATTGATGTGTAGTAAATTTTATTTAGTGAAAAAAATAGTAAGGCACAATCTGGATGAATCTTGGATTTAATATATATTCATATTAGTTGCCATACGGATTGACATGCTCATGTCCATAGCTACATGAAGAAATAAGCCACATATTTGTGGACCTGCCAATCATAAATTAACTTTGAAATGGTAATCTATTTTCTAGCAAGTAATAATGTATGGAAACATAAGCTAGAGAATATATATAATTCTTATATGAAAATATAGAAAAGACATTTTTCAAAATTTCTCCCTAATGGAAATATAATTTAGTTATGTATTTATCTGTTTTAAAGAATTTTTTATTGAGTTTTAATGTCATATATTGACAATAGTGATATGACATTTTATTAACTATGTCATGATATATTACATTGTATATGATATATAATGACATAGTTTAATGTCATATCTCTATTTCCTAAATTATTTATAATTGTATATTATCCTATCTGAAAAATTGTGTTTGGATTACTACTAGAGAGTGATTATATTATATTTTAGAAAGTGACACCTTATGTGAAGAGGGAAGTGACAATTTTATAATTACCCAAATTTACATAGAGCTTCAGATGAGATGTTCTACTCATATATAGATGTCCTTCTCATCTTTGGTTTCCTACTTTTCATAGTTTTCTTCATTTTATCGTTCTTTTGGTGATTTTCTCCTCCATCAGGTTGTGTGCAGCTAAGCGATAGTCATATGTTCACTGTAAGTTATAAGCTTTCAAGCAAACTCAAAGGACTGCTTAGCCGTAATACTTAAAAGGCTTAACTTTCTCCAAAGATAGTGAGTTGCATAGATTAATTTAATATAACAATGCTTTTATGTGAAAGAAAATTAATTTAGTGATCTTGAAATAAAGTTTTAAAAAAGCAAAACAGTAGATAAATTCTTCAAGAGGTAAACTCAGGAGGCCATAGCAGCTATCCTGTTTTTTTGTGTGTGTGTTGTTGTTGTTTTGTTTTGTTTAAATTTTTGATTGATATATAATAGATATACATATTTTCAGGGATCATGATAATTTAATACATTTATATAATTTGCAAAGATTAAATTAGTGTAATTAGGATATCCATTACCTTAAATTATTATCTTTTTTCTATGCTAGAAACGTGAATTATTTTTCTCTAGGTAGTTTAAAGTATACAATAGATTATTTAAACTATAGTCATTCTACTGATCTATTGAACACTAGTACTTATTTCTTCTATCAAACTCTATATTTGTTCCCACTAATCAACTTATCTTCATATCGCTTCTATAGTTATTAAAAGTTATCATCACTTGTTATTTTCAAGCTCCAAAGACTGTATCATATTAATAAATTTACAAACCATTAAAGATTAAGGGACTAAATCACATCTTTCCCTGGGAGTTGTAACCAATGAAGACAGAGACAGCAAAGCAGATTTCACCTTAACAGAGGATACAATGTAATTTCCAAATTTCAGAGCTCCCTACTCAAGTCAGCCCTGTTCCTCTTTATAGAGGGGTTGTATGTTCTACCTGGAGACAAAAAGGAAAGAAAGAACACAGGGCCTTCTGAGTTCCCTTTCATGGGCATTAGAGGGACAGCAACCTATGCTTGTGGTGGCCATATCACCCCAAGTGTTTTTCTTTCATTCCTTTCCATTAAGAATCATTTAGTTGGTCAGGCCATAATTGATTGATTTAGTTTGGGAATAAAACATTTACCATTAGGTTTTCTGTTTATAAATAAAGTCAGAGGGCAACCCCTTCAGGTCCCCTCCCACTGTGGGAGCTTTTCTGTCCTCTCAATAAATCCTGCTTTCTCACTTTCTGGAAAAATAAAATAAAGTCAGAGATAGCTTGAGTTAGACAGACTATCTTGTCTGTTTTTTTTTTTAATACATATTTTTTATTTTAAAAATTGTGGGGTACAGTTAAGGGTTAGGTGTAGAAATATGCATTGTGCAGGTACCCTTGTTGATGTGTTAAACACAAGAGGTTGTAACCACATAGACTAACACAGGAGAGATATCGAGAATTCATATTGCTGTTATTTAAATATCTAAAAGTGTTGTTGGTGCCAAAAGATAAAAGAAATATGAAAAGAATGCAGGATTCTCAACAAGTTCAGAGATATATAGAACTTGAACTGAAGAAATACAAAATCAAGTCGAAGAATGCTGCTGCACGGATGAAGGTTGCTGGCTTTCTTAAGTAGGCAGAATTTGATGACATGAATCCAACCCAGATATGAAGTTGCCTTATCAACTGTTCCCCTAAGTTTTGGGATCCACAACACAGCAGCAGCCAGGATCATGAAACACACTGGCATCTGCAGCTTCCTTCTTAGATCCTGGCCAGTATCTCTGGTCAATAAAAAATGCAATAGAAACGAGAGACAACCTAAAAATTACTTGGGAGTATACCGGTAAACTTGTTGGATGAGGCAATTTTTTCCCCCTTAAGTAAGGTCTTTTAACTCCAAAGATAAAAATTAAGTGTAAAAGTGTTTTAAAAGATCATATGTAAGTTAGAAAGGACAAATATTTTGGGGTAAGGAATCTGTACTTATTTGATATTAATATTTGTAAAGGTTAAGAAAATGTGACCAATTACAGTAATGTTAGTATTATTTATAAATATAAAAAATATGTAATTACCTGAATTTATGATTTTAAGTTGAAAACAATAAAATCTGTTAAATTTTTTAAACAGTATTACAAAACTTAAGAGAATTTAAGAATTACTGTATAACTTAGAATTATATGACTTGTTTAAATATATGGAAAGTATTATCAATAGATCAAATGAAATACTAATAAAATCAAAAATTAAATCTATAAATGCAATTTAAAAAATTTAATTTGCAAGTGTTAATGAACATTAAGTAAATATGATTGTCAAAATCTGTTATATTTATGAAAAGAACAAAAATATTCTTAAATTGAAGCTAAAAATTTTAAGAAAGAATATTAATTTTGAAAATTAAAGTGATCTTTGAAAAATCTATCCTGTATAGGAAAATCATCTTCTCAGACATAAAATGCCAAAAATAAAGATATCCCACTTTGATTTTGGGAAACAGAATTATAAATTAGTTATTTTCATGATGCTATGATAGCAATGGCATTAGAGACAGTATGATACGACCCAGAGACATTTATTTTCTTGGGCATTCATGCGGTCATTCTCATATATTAGACAAAAAGAAAAGGCACTTTATTTATTTATTTATTTATTATCTTTTAAGGCATTTTGTATAGACAAGTTTTTGTTTTACAAATAATTTAGCTAGGGCTATTTCATCTTTTCCTTAGATTGGGAAAAGAGTGCTGATTTACAGAAGTGAGAAACAGCCATTAAAAAAAAATTTAAGTGATGCCAAAATCATTTCCCCTGAGGGCAGCCAAAAGCTTTAAAACACTTCATAGGCATGATTGCGGTTCTGATTTAAAATTGCTGGGTTTATCCTCATTAGGTAGAAATGCCTGTGAAATGGCCAATAAAGGAAACTGAGAGCTAAATATTCAAGAATCTGTGTTAAACCAAAGAAGAGGGCAACACTGAAGCTTGGATAGGCCACGAGAAAGAAGTCTGGTGATAGAGAAAGAAGAAGGACTTTCCTAGAAGAATTTTGGGGCAGTGAGTATATTAATTAAATGATATTAAAATCATTCTACTTTGTAAGAGCAGAAGGAGAGGACTAAAGGAACTTGTTTAAAATACACACACATTCCCTCCAGCTTCAAACATAATTACAAAATATGGGACTAAATTATGTGTATCAAAAAATATAAAAAGTGAGATACTAAGGATATTTTAAATGTTTAAAAGGAGATACTGAAAACTTTCCTTAAATGAGATGAGTACTATCTTTCATGTAGGTTTCTTTACCTATGAAGAGATGATGTAAGGTGTACTATTTTTAGGGGCTCTAAATGGAATCATTGCCAGCAGAATAAATATTGTAAAAGCAAACACATTTTTAAAAGCCCTCTCAGCCAGGCTCGGTGGCTCAGCCTGTAATCCCGCGCCTTTGGGAGGCTGAGGTGAGTGGATTGCCTGAGCCCGTGGGTTTGACACCCGCCTGGGCAGCGAGACCTCATCTCTACAATAAATCAAAAAATCAGCCGGGAGTGGTAGCGCATGCCTGTAATTCCAGCTACTTGGAAGGCTGAGGTGGAAGGATCGCTGCCCAGCAGGTCGAGGCTGCCACTGCACTCCAGTCTGGACGACAGAGTGAGACTCCAACTCAAAAAATAAATAAATAAAAGCCCTCTCTTGAATCCTTTTCTTATTCCAACTGCAATGGCATGCTTCCCCTTCCTTGTACCACAAAATTCCTTGAGAGCGTTGTCTTAATCCCCAGTTTTCCTTCTCACATTCTCTCTTGAGTCTACCCCAGGCAGTTTTCCATTCCCACCCTACTGTATCCAAACTGCTTTCTTCAAGGTCATCAAAGGGCAGTTCCTAGTCATCACTTTACTTGATCTGTCACAAGCTTATGGTGTGACCACTTGCTCCTCCTGAGCACATTTACATCCCTTGTTTCAATGAACTTATTACACTTGTTTGTTTTTCTCGGGTTGCTGCCTCTTCATCTCTTTGATGATTCCACCTCACCTCCCCAACTTCTCTGTGCTAGAATGTTCCAAGGATTCAATCTGAGTGCCTGTGTCTACTTCCCTCTCTTTTCTTTCCCCTGTTCCATTTACATTCGCTGCCTAGGTAAGTTCATCAGGTCTCATGGATTGAAATACCACTTACATGCTGACGGTATTATCCCAAATTATATCTCTAGACCTCTCCCTTGGATTCCAGACTAATTTACCCACCTACTTTAAACTCTGCTTAACAAGTTTAATATTGAACTCCAGGTACTCACAATCTTCCCCTCACCTCTCCAAATTATAACTAATCCTGCAGCCTTCTTTGTATCAGTGAAATTCAGTGCCCTTCCTCTAGGAGTCTAACTACGGAAATGGGCCACATTAACCATCTGTGTGTGACATATTGTCTATAGCTGTTTCCCTGCCACAAAGGCAGAGTTAAGTAGTTGCAGCACCATAAGGCCTGCAAAGCAAACATATTTACCATCTGGCCCTTTACAAGGAAAGCTTACTGACTACTATTCTTTATTGCTCAGGTCAAAAATGTAGTAGAGTCATCTTATCTTTTTTTCATAATCCATATCTGCTCAGTCAGCAAGTCGTGCTGATCCTACCTACAAAACACTGGATTTCCAGAATATAACCACTGATCACCACCACTATTGCCACTACCTTAGTCAAAGCTATCATCAGTTATTAATTGTATTATTGGAAGAGATCCCCGAACGATCAGTACAACCTTAAAATAAAAGTTATTGAGGAACATGATCAAACTCAAACAACTGACTTGGGGGTGGTCTGGTAATGAAAATGAGAAAAGCACTTTGAGATATAAGATGACAAATAGCAACTGCAGTTTGACTTCTGGACAGTTATATTAAAAAGAGAGAA
The DNA here is from genome assembly GCF_000164805.1 of Carlito syrichta. Lineage (NCBI taxonomy): Eukaryota > Metazoa > Chordata > Mammalia > Primates > Tarsiidae > Carlito > Carlito syrichta. Next base: position 174,664 of record NW_007247745.1, on the reverse strand, counting down.
AGAGGGAGACTTTAAAAAACAGCAAATTTGTCCCTCCAAAGAGGCTAACCCTCTCTAACCAGTTACTGGCAAGTAATTAAGTAAGCCAAACGTCTCTAGACCTTACCTCTTCTCAGAATAATCTAGAAATCTAGGTGTACATGTGAAATCTATCAACTTTAAAATGTTGATAGATTTTTAGACATGTAAAACTCTGTACAGTCCAACATCATGCAGAACAAACTAAGTGTGCCTATTGAGAGTTGATGGACCTCGCTGTGAGGTCATATAATCACCATTATGCTCATACAGAGAAGTTGACCCTCCCAATATGCATGGATGTTTGCAGAAAAGAGTGACTCTGGAATTATCTTTGCCCCAAACTTCCTTGAAAATAAACTTACCAAAAAATAATGCCTGCTGCTTTGCCCTTAACAATGAAAAATGCAAGAAATGCACATTTCCATATTAACCAATATGCCCTAAGATAATTCATTCATTTAGATAGCCAATAAATTATTATTTTATTGACAGGCACTAGATATTGTAAATTGAAGTCAACAGGACTCACATGGACTGTACCTTAAAGTTTAGGGGAGATACAGACAATAAAAATGCTGTCAGACAAATAAGTAAATTATTGTAAGTTATTATAATTATATAAATGCATTAGTTTATATACAGTAAGTTCCCAAGAATCCTGTGCTACATAAAATTTTGCTTCTTTTGAAGTTTTCTTAGTCAACCAAGCACATTTCCAAGTAAAGATCATTCCATGCTATAGATATCTATAGGTCATCCATAATGCCCACATGTTTTCTAAAAGTAGGTGCTAAATAGTCAAATGAAATTATGTAATACTATGACAATTATCCCTAGAATAACTCTTCTTTTGGGTCAACCTACTAATTCTTTCAATATACAGTCTTTTGACAGAAAGATATTTGAGTTATATAGTACTCTTCTCAACTCAGTTTTGGGTCCTGAACCATGATCTTAAAGCACATTTTAGAGTCTTTGCTAGGGAAATAACTCCAGAATCTCCCAGGGACATTTTGAGAAGGCAGATGCCTAACCCAATCCTGGACCTATGACATCAACATTTTAGGGTTGGAGACCTTGAACATGTACTTGCAAAGTGGTTCCATGCTCACGGGAATCCTAAATGGCTTTATTAGCTGAGATATTAGGTACAACATGTGGGAGAAATATGTACATAACTTTCCAAAAATGTAAAATCTGAAAAAGGATATATCAATTTTTTAAATAAGGCCAACCATTTCCATTATTATACCATCTAAGTCTGCATTTAAAACATATTTAGGTTGGGCACAGTGGTTCAAGCCTGTAATCCTAGCACTTTGGGAGGCTGAGGAGATAGGACTACCTGAACCCAGGGATTCGAGACCAGCCTGGGTAACTTAGCAAGACCTCGTCTCTACAACAAACCAAAAAATTAGCCAGGCATGATGGTGCTTGCCTGTGGTTCCAGTTACCTGGAAGGCTAAAGCGGAATGACCACCTGAGCCTAGCAGGTTGAGGCTGCAGTGGCCGTCAGCCTGCCACCGCATTCCAGCCTAGGTGACAGAGGGAGATTCCGGCTCAAAAAAAATTACAAAAAAAACCAGCCGGGCTCGGTGGCTCAGCCTGTAATCCCACGCCTTTGGGAGGCTGAGGTGAGTGGATTGCCTGAGCCCGCGGGTTTGAGACCCGCCTGGGCAGCGAGACCTCATCTCTACAATAAATCAAAAAATCAGCCGGGCGTGGTAGCGCATGCCTGTAATTCCAGCTACTCGGAAAGGCTGAGGCGGAAGGATTGCAGGAGCCCAGCAGATCGAGGCTGTGGTAGATGGAAGCGGCTACTGCACTCTAGTCTGGGCAACAGAGTGAGACTCCAACTCAAAAAAAACCCCACACATATTTGACCTACAAGCTACTTAATTTGTGAAAATATGATCAGCAGGAGAATGTGCCATTGAAACTGCCAAGCTAATTTTAGCATGTGCCCACAAAAGTAGAGCAATTGGAGAGCAATTTGTCATATAAATTCTAGGCATCTCACTGTCAGAAGAACACACACAGGTTGGAACCCAACCAGGAAGGACAACCAGAAGAGGGCATGCCTTGCTCAGAGCCACACAGCATCCAGTTCCCAAGATGATCTAATTGGCACTATTTCTGTGTGCATATGTAGAGTAAGGGGTAGGTGGGAAGTACCTTGATTTATTTCCCATTTACTTAATGAAACAACTTCTTACCTTTTCCCAGACTTTCAGAAATCAAATATCTCTGTGCGATCTTCCCAGATAGCTTGTGTTGGCAACACTCTGGATGAGAGGGATGTTGTATATAAGTTTAACACAAAGACTGGAGGCTGAGAAAAATCTTGATGACTGAGAGTGGATGGCATAAAGGTTTTCTTCCTTTTTAATATTCACTCTAAGACTTGATGCTGTATCATAATGCAGTTTTTCTACATAGTTTCCAAGGGCAGAAATAATACAGGGAGAAAGATTTGACTTGACATGAAGAAAGTTTTTCTAATAGTCAAGAGGTCCTCAGAGGAAATACAAGTAGGGAAATTCTCTATCCAAAGAGCTCAAGAACAGAAGAGATGAACACATGAAGGGAAACACATTTTGCATTGTTATGTAAAACATCAGCTTGTTGTGAGATAAAACCTTGTTCTCATCATTTTGATTTACTTGCTTTATGACCTTGGGAAAGCTACTCATGCTCTCCAAGCATCAGTTTTTCTATCCCCAAATGAGGAGAATTGTCTCCATCTCTCAAGACTTATGAGGGTTAGGTGAGATGGTGACTGAAGAGTGTTTAACACAGCTCTAGCAAAGGAAGGGTGTCCTTAATTGTAGTTATTATTATTGTTGGGGACTCAGGGATGGTGGTGGAGTCAGTGAACTAGAAAGTTGCCTAAAATGGGAAGCAGTGAGGTGAACTTTTGATCGCATCATTTCACAGCCTGAAGTTTAAGAGACATCAAGCATTAATCTTAATTCAACAGGCACTCAGCTAAAGTGAAAACAAATAAGCCCTGAAATAACTAAATAATTATAAACAGAATCATGAGGAGATTATTAGGATCTTGCTTACAGACAGCAGAAGCTAAAATTGGAGAGCATTTTAGAGGTTTTAAAATTTATTAATTCCTTTTCAAGATTCCTACTTAACATATGCTTTATTTTTAAATTTTAAGATCATTTGTTTGTGGTTGCTAATAGTCCTCTTTTCCAGGGAAATATACTATCCACCAGCTATCATATAATATTGGAATTATGAGCCAGGAAGAAATTTTCATGTGTGTTTATTTTTTTTTCACCAACTCAATGTTACGATATTCTAAGAACAGATTTCTAGATTGTTCAACTCTCCTGTGATATTCAAGCAAGCCTCATATCTTGCCATTGCCCACTAGTTAGAAGAATTCAAATGCCTTTCCGCCTACCTACTGCTTGCTGAAAACATGATCTCCCTGGAATGCAGAGAGACAGATTTGATAGAATACTCATATTTAACTAAATTATGAAATGTGAATTTGATGCACTTTTCAGTAAGAAACAACATTGTGTCCTTAAGTAACATTTTTGGACTCTTTCAGTTTGGAGTATGTGGTGTGAAATTTTAAGAGATTTTTATGAAAACTTTGGTCTAAAAACACAGTTTGGGCATTCTTCCTTCTTTGTGTCAAAAAAAATGCTTGGTACCTGATTTCAGATACTATGGATAACATAGACTGGAAACATTCAAATCCCATCTCTCCAAACCTCAGTCTAGGTTGTATTTTACGCCAAACATTTTTCTCGACCATTTTAAATGATTAGTTTTTCATCTTCCCTGCGCCCCCCCCAACACCATTCTCATGGACAACCAAAAACTTCAAGTTCACAACTATTTAATAGCCATTGAGTAGTTACTAACTGGTTTGAAAATATACTAAACTCATGACACCACTTTTTTCTAAAGCAACATTTTCTTGCAAAAATTCTTGAGTAGATTCCCAGACATAAAACCATTCTTCCATGCTCCATGACACTACCCTACCTGTATTATGCAAAGTGGTAAATTTTGACTACCAAAAGATATTCCCATCAAAAATTATTTTTAGGAGAAGAGCGTTCCACATACTAGCTCCTTTGTTCGTCCTCCATAGGTGTGTGCCCTGGATGATAAACCTGCATCCACTTAATGACGTCTCAAATTCTTTTTATTCTGCGTTCTCTAACTCAGAGATATTTAATTGTCCCTCTCAATCCTCCTTCACTGCTCCATTATATAAAACCTCATTCTACTTCGTCATACACATCACTTATTCCTATTGATTTGTACCTTAAATATTTCATAGCCCTAATTAACTTATTCACATCCCTATCACCTTAAACTTAGTTGAGGCTTCAATCCTCTCTCACCCAGACTCTCAGATGAGATCAGGAGTCTTCAGGGTGGGATGGCCCAGGCCCACACAGATTATCATAACAGCCTCTAGACCTTGCATCTTGCTTCTCATTTCTCCTCCCTCTCCAATCCCTTCCTCACCCTGAGGCTAGAATGACCTTTTCTGAATGCAGATGGGATTATGCAACTTTCCCCAGTTTACAACCTTCAATAACGTCCCTTGATCTTAAAATAAAATTCAAACAGGTTTCTGGGTGCCTTCCTCCACATCACCAAACATCGATCTTTTATACACTAAATCCAAGCCACATTGGATTTTTATCCATGCCTTGAGTGTACCTCTCAAGTGTACCCTCCTGCACCTTCTGTATATTCCTTCTCTCCTTATTTTTTATATTCAATATTTAAAATCTTTTTTTTCTTCTGGAAGGCTTCCCTAACCTCCTACCTCCATTCCTCATCTGGATTAGGTCTCCCAGACGATTCCAAAGCACTTGGTATTTATTCTGCTTCAGCACTCAGCACGCGATCCTGCCCACTGAACTGTGTGTTCATGGCACTTCCTATCACAGAGTTTCTCTCAGCCCACATTGAATCCCTTAACACAGTGCCAAGCACATTAAAAAGTAATGTGCTTGGTTGAATAACGAACAACTCTTGCCCTCCAGAGCACCACAGTCACACATTCGAACCAGAAAAAGCTAAAAGATTTCATAGAAGTGATCCATAATGAGTATTCTCTGTGGGAAAGATATGATACTATGATATTATATGACTTATAAATACTCAGAAGGAACACAATACAATTATTTTTCTACACTGTTGTATGTGGTCAAGGATCATCTGCCACCAAAAAAATAGTGTTGAATGCCTCGACACACAATTACCACCTATGTGGCCTGCCTGTAATTTACAGCTTTTCTGCTTACCTCCTAATGATGCGGTTCTGAATCACATCCTGTTAGTGTTTAACATGTGCCTGTTTTAGAGCCTGTTTTGAAAATGTGACAAACAAAATGTTTTTACCTTCTGCTGGCTCCCTATATGGAGAGCTGAACAAAAGACAAGAAGCTTTATGGCTACCACCGTCTTCATTTGTTTACATGTGATACTAAGCAACATGCATATTGGAAGAAAACTCCTACAGAATGTGCCCAGTCTCTAGTCAAAGCCAAGACACTGAAAAGGTTCTACATCCAGGAGAGCAGGAATGCAGAGTTCCAAACGTGCTGGAGAAATGCCTCCCTGTCAGCAATTGTTCTCAGTGCACTGCCTGCTGGCAGCTGCTTTCAGGAAGCCTTCTAGTAGTCATGAAAGCATTCACTGGAGAAGTTGAGATTAGATACATCAACTTTCTCATGTTCATAACAAGAAAATTGAGTTCTTTTTCCTAAATGAGAAGAAATATGTCATCTGGAACAATGTATAGCTTGGTTTAAAATATATAAACATGGGGATAGATGATACAAGTGTTTAGTCAACTACTGAATAAAGAAAAACAAAAAATGGTTTGCATTATCCACATTCTCTTCCACATGAAGTTCAAATAAACAAAATCAGTATTGTGCTTTATTCCCAAGTCATAAATGGTCGTTCTAGGTAAACAGTTTATTGACTCTTTTGAAGCATGGATTAATCGGTTTTTCATTCATTCACCTGAGTCAGGCCTTCTGTTACTTTACTACCTGCTGTGACTTGGTAACCAGTATTTTATTTTTTCCAGAAAAGTCTAGAAAGGCTTTTTTTTTTTTTTTTTTTAGCTCTGCAATAATATTTGTAGGCATCAAACAAAACAAAGCAAGTACCATGTTATCAATATAGTTATTCTGGCTTCTTGAAATTACATTACACATTTTTGTTTTTTCAGTTTCAAGGTAGTCAGTTCATTTCCATCATTCTCTTCACGTTTGTCCCCCACCTGCTTTTCTGTCAACCTGTACCATCTGTGAGGACGGCCGTCTCGCACTGCAATTCAGTTAGTTGTGCCCTCCTGTGGCACTGTATGGAGTTACAGCTTATGGTTCCCACTTACCTTTGCCTGAGGAATGGCATCGCTAACTCAGTGGGTACCACCCCTCTGGCCACTTTCAAGACTGTATCAGCTCTTCAATTGCCAGGACCATTTTTCTATAACGCACCTCTGACCCTGCTCTAAAACCTTCACAGTCTCCCTAATTGCTTTTAAGGAATTCTCAATCTATTCCCAAACATCTCAAAAACATGGCTAAAGTATAATGGCTTTTCTCTCCTGGTAATTTTGTTCATGCCTTTCTTTGCCTGGTGTAACAGCCAACCCTGCCCCTTCCTGGACATTTGTCTCAAATACTCCTCCTACAAGGAGCCTTTCATGATTTGCCAACTAGCGATTATCACTTCCTTCTTTGACTCCTCCACGGTATTCGTCCATAGCTCTTTTATTACATCAATCTTATGCAGCAGTGTATTATACTGAATTATATGCTTAGTGGTTTTCCCCCCATTTGTTTTGTTTTTACTGCATTGTTTATACTTTAAAGACAAAGATTTTTGTTGTTTTTGGATCCCCTTCTCTCATGGAGAAAACTCAAAGTTTCTAAATTAATTTATTCAATTGACTTGAATTCAGAGAGTATCTTACAAATTTTACTCTATGTGTGGGTCTTGCAATTTCATTCTTTTGGAGATAATTCTTATTCTAAGAAACTAGTGTGGTTTGTGGTTTAGAGTCATGGTTTAAGCTGCCCTTAGGAAGAATAAAAAACAGCTGGTGTCCAAGGAGCTCTGGAAATTAGTCAGTGAACTAATTGTAGAACAGAAGTCAAAAGCAAAGATGTTTCACTTGCACATTTTAAGGTCTATCTATATTATTTCTGTGAAGATACTGTTTTAAAAAATATTTAATTTTGTGCTCTCTACTAAAATCATGGATAATATATCCAAGGAAAATATTACAGAACCCTGATATGAATGTCAACATTCTGGTGTCCATATTGTTTCTGCTTTACTTAGTCAAGTGTATGCTATCTAATATAACAAAGAAGTTGATGAAGATAAAATTTATTTTAAGATGTTTTTCAAGTGAAAAAAACTCTTATTTCAGGTATATGGAATAAAATATTATTACAAATAAGAAAGCTCTTATTAAAATACTAATAATATTAAAATTGATGCTACTGATAAATATATGACAATTCACAGGAATTTCAACTAAGTTCAACAAATAATGGTTGGTAACTGTCTATACCCCATACATTTCCCAAGAAACAGATAAAAATAAAAATGAGCAGGCCAAGCACAGTGACTCATGCCTGTAGTACCAGCACTTTGAGAGGCCAAGGCAGGAGAACTGCTTGAGCCCAGGGGTTTGAGACCAGCCTAGGCAACATAGCAAGCCACTGTCTCTACAAAAAAAAAAAAAAAAAAATTAACTGAGTGTGGTGGTGCACACCCATGGTCCCAGCTACTCAGGAGGCTAAGGTAGAAGAATTGCCTGAGCCCAGGAGGTCAAAGCTGCAGTGGGCCGTAGTCATGCTGGTGCACTTCTGTGCTCCAGCCTGGGCAACAGAGTGAAACCCAATTCAAAAAAAATAGACATAGACTTAGCACCTTGAAAGCTCAAAATTAGGAAGTTTGTAAGAAATGCACAAATAGCTATAAATCAAATGATGAGAGAGAAGTGTTAGCTAGGAGAAGCTATCCCAGTTCAAAAGAAGTAAAACTCACCTTTGGTCAAAGGTATAGAAACATTCTGATATCAAAACTTGAAGGTAGGCTTGTAAATAAAGGACTATGTCAAGGAGGAGGTTTTAGAGAGAGAGGGGGGCATGGTAAGGCTCAGAACACTGTAGATGAAAGGAATTACAAATCAGGCTGGTACAATTAGAAGCTGTGAGCAAAAGATCATCTTCTATGAGGCTCCCTTGAGTGATATCACTCACTGAGGAGGATAATTTGAACATACGACTGCTGACTCAGAGTACACATATTTATGAGGTAGTCATAGTCAGGAATATCCTAGGTTTTTGAAGTACATAGAAGAACTTAGGAACAGCACTAGTTTTCAAATCCAAGTCAATCACTATCTAAATCAATGTTGAGCAAGTTCAACTAAAGGTGACAGTGGTAAACTGAGATCTGCAATTTTAACCTAGTCTAGAGAATTAAAGTCACTTACATTTCCTGATGCAACCTCCAAGCCACCTATGATATCTTATTTCCCTGCAAGTTTCTCTGGGTCTTCATGAATCATCTCAATAGTTTCACTAAATTTAGCACATTTTTCTGGGCCATCTCCTCCTACCTCCAGGTCTGTGTCCCGGTGCCTCACTCTGCCTCTCTTCTATCGTCTATGAGTGTGCTCCCTCCTTCATCTCTCTTCAGGTCCTTCTCAATGAGCTCTTCCCTGATGACCTACCCACTTTCTTGTTCTTCATAACCTCCTCACCTTCTAACATTCTCTGCAATTTATTAATTTACCTGGCTTATTGCCTGGTTCCTCAGCCATAGGACCAAGGCCATTTGTACACTTTGTTTATAAATGTACCACAGTGCTTAGAATTATGTTTAACATATAGCAAATGTTCAATAAACATTAAATAAATAATACATGTATGAAGAAGTATATGCACAGTATATATGTATTTGAAACAGTCACTACTTTATAGCACTCATTATTCTGACTATTGTTTCTCATTTCTTTTACTGAATTAAGGAGGATTTATCAAGCATCTACTATATAATCAGCACTGTTGATAGTTCTTACAAAATAGAAGGAATAACATATAGAATATGAATACTATAAGACTTTGATGTCATTTTAAGAAAAGAAATAAAGATACCCTGACATCTTCAGGAGTTCCCCCCAGTGGGACATGTCCTAGATCTAGCATATGAAAAGATGTTCCCCAATACAAGCATGGACTTTGGAATTGCAGAGGCCTGAATTCTAATTCCAACAATACCATTCATTTTCCAACCACCTTGGCCTAGTCATAACTTCTCTGGATCTAAGTGATATCATTTGTAAAATGAAGATCACAATCTTAACCTCACAAGGAGAATGTGAGCTGTCAAATGAGATCATCTATGGAAACAATTAGTCAAGCTCTTAGCACACAGAAACAATTAAACAAATGCATGTGGAATTAATTAATTCTTGACAAGTGATAGAAAGTATAACTGGAAAATGTGACATTTTTCGACCTATTTCTTCTGTGTTTACCCACCTATGCCTTCACTCCTAGTGACTCCTCTGTCCTCTATATGATAAAAATAGTGAATTGCATTATTGATGGGTTATTACATGTATTATAATTCCCATTTCACAGAAAAGGAAAAGGAAATTGGATCTTAGACACATTAGGCAATTTGTACAAGGCTACAAAGTAAACAGCCAGGTTAGAATTAGTACCCAGGTAAGCTAGGCTCCAAAGCTGGCTGGCTCCAGTCTTGGGCATCACCTTAGACTGCAAAGTGAGGTGATCACTGCAGATTTCCTAAACCCATAGTCAGGATATTGTACCTTTCTGAGCTCACATTAAAAATCTTATGCATAATTTTTCATAATTTATAGTAATTTTTAAAACTTATTTTTTCCTTTTCCTTTTGCATATCTACATGACCTTCTAAAAACATCTCTTCTTTATGGGTACCTCTTTCTGGTTTTAGATCTTGAATTGGTTTTCAGTGAATACTTTTCACAAAAAGTTCAAAGAAACCCATAAAAACTGTTTGTTGAACATCTATTTAGCTGTAGACTCTAGTCAGATAACTCTAATCCTCAACTCTTAACATTCTTCACAACAACCCCATGTGGCAGATACCAGCTTTAGCTTCCTATTAGAGATGATGAAACATGGTGTGGTAAAGAGTTCATTCAGCTTGGACTTGGAGCCCAAGAATTTAGATTCCAAAGCCTGAATTCTTAATAATGAGACTATATTGCTTCTTACACACCAGAACTGATTGCATTTCTCTTTCCTTATAAAGCCAAGGAAAATGCATTTTCATAAAGCCTAAGTTGTACTGCAATGAATTATGACTCTCTTACATTATTTGGCAATGTTTCCTGTGATATTGGCATCTGCAACTAGCCAATTTTTTTATATCAAGCCTTTTAAATGAAATAAACAAATCCAGAATCTGATAGAAATTCTAAATTTTGTAAGTTTAGTACTTATAAAATTGTTAGCGGTGCCTTTCCCCCACCCCAATTCGGAAATACCATACTGGAGGTCTTCATTGCGATAAACAGGCTCCAAGCTGTGTTCTTGCAAGATACATACTGGACTTTAAATCATAACCTTGCATAAATCCAAAACCAAAAATAAACCTTAATAAGACGTTTTTCTTTCAATACCAGCTTAATTTCTTTTTACTTCTGAAGTAAAATGATTTAAACATAGTCTATTTTTAAGAGAGAGCAAAGAATGTATTCACAGCAAGTTGGAACAGTGTGCAAGTGCACTGGCTTCACTGTTATCTGGACGACAAAGCATTAAATCACAGGGAGGAGAAAGTCAGCATGTTCTCTTAGAATACAAATAGATTAGCGTCAGTAAGAGTTTTGTCCAAGAAAGGGAAAAGACACCTACCCAGAGAATAAATCAAGTACATGAAGCCTATAATTTTAAGAAGTATTTTCAAGAAATGTTTTAGTTGATAAATACAACTATTAGATAAAGAAAGCCAGAAAAGTTCCATGTGAAATTTTTTTAAGTAAACTTTCCAAATGTGATCTGTCAACTTACCCTACTTTGGATCTATGTTCCTTATACAAGATACAATTCAGCAATAGTTACAGAACTCACAGAAGGAAAGTCTTTGTAGAGTCTCTCTCTCTCTCTCTCTCTCTCTCTATCTATCTATCTATCTATCTCCCTCTCTCCTGTCTTCTGTCTACTCTATACCTCTCCCTTTCTCTCTCTCTCTCTCTCTCTCTCTCTCTCTCTCTCTCTCTCTAATTCTATGATGGCCCAGTACTTAAATTATTAGGCATATAAGAACCTTCAAATGTGTAAAAGACTATATCCCTTGACACGTAAACACTCATGGTCATTTCAATTTCTTCTAACACACAATTTAAAGCTTTCTCACTCAGAACTCAAAGAAAAATAATTCTTCTTACCATATATTCCATGTTTGCTGCAGGTGGGAATACTTTGCCCCTAACTTGATTATGATAATCAAGAATGGCGATCATATCATTCTGCGAAATGTAGCGCTTCCGCCTGGCTTTAGGGATATCCGCAGAGTCTAGTTGTGCTTTCAGAGCTGCTTCAATATCAGTGAAATTATTGGTTGGCGGAGATGAGTCAGTGGAATTGAGTAAGACGATGGCACTTGCTTCACAGAGAAGGGAGAACAGGAGCGCACTGCTGACGGCAGAGATTGCTATCATTTTGAGCGGTGGAGAAGAAGAGGCCACCGAGTTTACTTCGCTTTAAAGTAGAAGGGTAGAGTTAGGGTCTATGAAAAAAAAAATAGGGCCAGAGGGTATGAATTGACAAAATCACCATTTGGGAGCATTGTTTGATTTTATTTTCTCCAAAAATCCAAACAAATGTTGAATTCAAGCCTAGGAGACCATCTATAGCAGAATTTGTATTCATTCTGTTTAATGTTATGAGGCAGACCCCTAAGAGGAACTTTCTATAGCTAGACCAAAATAAACAGTATGATTACTGCCCCTATGTGAGTGTAACCATTTGCCCCAAATGCCTGAATCACAAAATGCATTACTGCATATTTATTTTCAATGGAAAAAACTTTAGGCATTGAAATTCACCTTAAGAGTGAAGAAAATACATCATCAGGTAACAACAGAGAATGTGCTGATACTAATGTATCCTAGATTTATAGGCACACCAAGTGATAGAACACATACAAAAAAATTATAGTCATTCAATCTCATTTCTTAAAAAAAAAATGTGAACTACTTTAATATCAATGCATGCAATACAAATTTGTTGAGCTAAATAGCTTACCTCTGCACAATGCCAAAATGAATATATTGTTCTTCCAAAAATTTAAAGTTCTTTGCTAAGTTGTAGTATGAACTCTTGTAAGAGAAGTGTGTCTTATTACAGACTCTCTGAGAGCAGAGCTCTGCAAGGTTTGAATGCTGCTGGCTACAGGAGCAGCTAACAGCTTTTATATGTCACTGTTTGCAACGTCCAGAAAGGGCAGTCTTTCTTAGGGTCTCTCTTAGCCAAAATCAAAGAGGAGGGGTTTGGACAGAGAAAACAGTGATTGGGTGGCAACCTTTTATGTGGGTGGTGAGGAAATTGAGTCACACCCACAGCTTACAAAGTACAAACCATAAAAGACAAACCCCTTTTTCTCTGGGTTTCCACCTTTTCTGTGAGTGGTTAATTTTTCTCATTTAATGCTTTCTAGTTCCTGGTTCTCATACAAAAAGAAGAAAGAAAGAAAAAAAAAAAGACCGTGGGTACTTGAAAACACAGACAGCTGAGTAACAAGCAGTATATATATATTTTTTAAGACAGTAAATGACATGGGAGCTAACAAAAACAAGCTGATATTAAATCAAGAGATCAGCTCACATAGTTAATCTGGGTGGCCACAAATATGATTCAACAGGGATGCCAGGCAAATCAGTGGTAGCCAAACTATAGCATATGATATTAGGATAATAGATGCTCAAGTGGTTGTACTCTCTGTCTCTGTGTGGTTTTATTTCTCTAATTCATACATTTAATCTTCTTTTTCTCTCACTTCACCTTCTCTTCTTTTTTCTTTTTCCTTCTCTACAGAGGGAGGTCAGCAAATTACTTGCTTTTTACCTGCCTTGTATAAAATGTGAACAGAGAAGTTCATGGCAAATGACAGTAGCCAAGATAACATCTGTTTCAGGTTTAAAAGCATATAGTTGAAATTGCAAACAGAGACTAGCTCAGCCACTCAGGAAGCATATTGCAGGGCACAACATAGAGGCCATGAAGAATTTAACAGCAACAGCCACCACCAACAATCAGAAATGCCTTCTAAGTAGGATGTCACTGGAGCAAAACCCATGCCAGACAAAGTAATAACCAAGAATGTGAATATCAGGGCAATCTGTATGGAAAGGACCCTCAAAAATGCCCTGTGTCATGACCTCATTAACAAAAGGTAGAGACCACTTACAGTCAGTAACTCGAGGAATCCTGGGAAACACACATTTTTTCAGTTTAGAAACTTAGGATACATTAATGTTTCCAGTTTGCTAATGTGATTGTCTCCCACGTGTTTCATCATGAAAAAGTACTATGTGAATTTGCAGTCATAAGAAATGACAGTCAGCCAAGCTCAGTGGCTCAGCCTGTAATCCCACGCCTTTGGGAGGCTGAGGTGAGTGGATTACCTGAGCCCGTGGGTTCGAGACCCACCTGGGCAGCGAGACCTCATCTCTACAATAAATCAAAAAATCAGCCAGGCGTGGTAGCACATGCCTGTAATTCCGGCTTCTCAGAAGGCTGAGGCGGAAGGATTGCCGGAGCCGAGCAGGTCGAGGCTGCGGTGGCCGGGAGCGGCCACTACACTCCAGTCTGGGTGACAGAGTGAGACTCCAACTCAAAAAAAAAAGAAAGAAATGACAGTCATATGGCACAGTGGACGGTGAGCCAAGTTTCCTAGGATATAGTCCCAGTTGGGTCACCAGCAGTATGTGTGGCCAAACGTATACTGTTTAACTCTTCACTGGTGCATGTAAAAATGAGAGAGAAAAGGTACACGTTCTGTGGTGAGAAGTCATTAAGGTGTCTGAAATTGGAAGTCATTAAGGTGTCTGAAACTGGAAGTGCCACTCATATTCAAACCATAGTGATGAAACACAGACTTAGCAATAATATGTGTCAGAGTTCAGCTTTTGACATATTTTGATGAATATTAAACTCACAGCTAAAGTGGAATCATCTTAGGAGAGCTCTAGTTGCAATACTGAAAACTTTAACAGTAAAACTGGAAAGACAAAAAACAGATAAAACAAGCATAGGAGGTGAGTGGGAATAGTCTGAAACATCAGAGCAATTAAAGGAAATGCACATGGGTGTTCACAGCTGCAGATATTTAACAACTGGAGCGGTCCAACTGGGTCTCACCCACCTCTGAAAGTGCTCATGGCACCTTGAGTGAATCTCAAAGATGCTAATTACGGGTGCTTGAATTAAATGGAGGTTAGATGATAGACTCTGTAGGTAATCCACGTCTAAGATCCCTGGATTTTTTGAGAAATGTGTGCTTGCACAGATTAGCCTATACTTTTTATATATCTTACATAAATGCCCAGCAAATAGTGAACTAAAAAGACTTTTAATGCCTGGACAGCAATCATGAGCCTTTCTTTCTCCAAGGTAGCTGAGTTTTTGCTTAGAAACTCATAAAAGTCAAGCACTGTATTCAAGATTACACTCCTTGTCATGTACACAAAGCAATATTCTCCACCTCTTAGGACTGCAAGACTTCCATAGAGATAAAAAAAATGTGATCTGAACCATAAATGGAATTCCTCTAAGTGGAGGAAGCTGAGAGATGGAGGAGAGGGAGGAATTTCTGAGATGGATCTAAACAGGAGATCAACTCTGAATCCAATTACATAAGGGCAAAGCTGATAGTTACTTAATCCTGAGACCCTGAGGCATGTCAATGATTTCAGATGTCTTTCAGCACACATGGATTATAGTGTGGAATTTCGGACTATTAAGGAAACCCACAAGGCTATGGAATCATAAAAGAAAAGACCTGTGGGAGAAGAGTTAAGAATTCTGCTTCCAAGTCGCCATTATTGCCAGGAGAAGTATTTGAAATGCTTTGGAAGTAATTTTAATTTTAAAATACTTGCAAAATTAAGAGGCATGCATCCAAGTTGTCAGTAAGAGAGCTATTAATGAACAACTAACAATGAGGTGGTTCTTTATGAGATCTCTTCTTGAAAAAGACTATTGACTTGTTTTGAAACCTTTAGGGGACTGCTTGCCAACAGAGACAGAAATGGAATGTAGTTATACTACTGAAAAAAAATACGTATACAATTGGCAGCACCTTGAAATCTATGAGAAAATGATTTCAATTTTAAAATCACATTCCAGAATGAGACACCTGCTTAAGCAAAGGTACTTTGGTGTGTGTATGTGTGTATATACACAAATGTCTATGGCTTTAGTATAAATCCCTTCTAATCAAAATGTTTTCCATGGACTAGTAGCACTGAGATCACCTGGGAGATTGTTATAAATGCAGAATTTCCAGTCTCATCCAAGACCCACTGAATCAGAATCTTCATTTTATCAAGATCCTGGGATGATTCATATGCACATTAAAGTTTGATAAGTACTATAAATCACTTTGTTTTCAGTCACAGAGATACAACCTACTACACACATGCCCATTGAATAAAAGCCATCTATATAATAACTAACATGGGAATAATTAAGGACAATAGAGTATACACAAGTGTCTTTAAAGAGGGGAACACAAGTCAACCTCTTATAAAGAAAAATAATAATTTTATAATAAAAAACGACTGGGGAAAGTACCTACATACAGCATCTTACAAAGACATTATTTAGCAGTAGTAGCCTTTTGTAAGATTACTATATAAGCTCTATTTGATATTGAATACATATTAATTCATCACAATTCTGTTGAAACAATGGAATGCAGTAGATATGAAAGGTCTGTAAACTGCATCATGCCATGTAAATAAAAACTATTCTTTTATTTGACATCCCCAGGTCAGAGACCTAAATCATCCCTTGCTCCTCATTCTTTCTCACTTTGTCTCATTCATCTAACAACTCTGGAAAACCTGTGGACCTTTATCACTGAAACGTTTACCAATCTACTCCTTTTTCTTTGATGATTATCATGATTGCCTAAAGTAATCCCATGATCTTTTTCTAGGCTTAGGACAATCACCTTCTAACTGATATTTCTCCTTCTAGTGACTCCCCTCCTATCTATTATCCACATTGCCTTCAGCTATCTTCCTAAAAAAGAAATGGAACCATTTCATTCATCTGCATGTACCTTGCTATTGACTCTCCATTGTCCATAAGGCCAAGTTCAATACTTTGACCCGCTTTATAAGGGTCTTGAGAACATAAACCAATTTATATTTTAAGTCTGATTTGTTGCAGACATCCCTTTCTGTTTCTCTATTCATACCCCTACATCTTATGCCCAGCTACACTTAACTACTCTTTGTTTCCTGTTACCTTTACTAAGTTAATAACTCCATGGGTGTTCCTTCATTGAGTAGGTGGCAGCCTTCTTGCCTCTGATAATGTAATTATTACATATAATTATGTATGTTTTTATTAAAAGCACTTAGTAAACAGTAAGATGAAGTTGCATTCCTTATGTATTAGTTTCTCTTTAACATTACTTTCATATTTAATTACAAGTCTCATATAGCATTCTAGGGTCATTAACTAGTAGGGTCTGCAATTTTTTTTTCATCAGTCTAGCCATGCGTAATCACTAATCAATCAAGAATATATATAGGCTGGGCATGGTGGCTCATGCCTGTAATCCCAGCACTTTGGGAGGCTAAAGTGAGAGGATTGCCTGAGCCCTCGGGTTCGAGACCAGCCTGGACAACTTGATAAGATCTCATCTCTACAATAAATCAAAAAGTTAACTGGGCATGGTGGCATGCGTCTGTGGTTCCAAGTACTTGGAAGGATGAGGCAGAAGTATCACCTGAACCAAGCAGTTCAAGCCTGCAGTGGCTGTGAGTATGCCACTGCACTCCCACCTGAGAGACAGAGTGAATTCCAACTCAAAAAAAAAAAAAAGAATATATATAAGAGGTAATTCAATGAAAGGTAGAAACTTTGCAAAAATGATAAGGAATTTGGGTGTTTAATGTGTCAGATATTTCTATTTGTACTACAGACATTTCCATTTGTAATATTGTTAAATTTATTGGATTTAGAAAATATGCAGAATAAATGCACAAAATATTTTAAAATGTTGAACCCTTTGACTAATTAATATATTTCATAATATACATATATAGCATTATATATAATTAGATGTTTATATAATGTAGTTATAACATATACATTTCATTTATAATATATACAGTGTGCACATGTGAGGGTGGTGGGTGCACTTAAAACACAGACTCCTTCACCACTATAAAATGCATCCATATAACCAAAAACTATTTGCACCTCCTAAAGCTATTGAAATAAAGGAAAAAAAAGAAAAAAATATATTTTACAATATAAATATATACCATTATATATAATTATGTTTATATAATATATTTATAATATATACCTTTTATATATTTATGTAATAAATATGTGCAATTTAATATGAAATACCAAACATTGAATTTTCAAAATAAAAATATTTGAGAAGTTTTACAAAATATATATGTATTATTATCTATTTGCATAATTTACTTTATTATGTTATATTATCTAGTATTATGAAGCCAGATTCAAGTATCTGCATTTTAACTCACTATTATCTTTCCTTTTTATCTTTCTTACAAAAGGTTATTAGAAACCAAATATCACATAATAATATTTGTGTAATTATTCCAACTTTAAGTATTTATTTCCCTTCAAGTGAAAAAACAGTTTTAGGTTTTCTGTACTAGAAAAGCAAATAAAATTGACAATTCTAAGTGTGACCAAACTTAAGCTTTGTCATTGAAAACATAGTCCCAAAGTATCCTTTTAAGTCCCTAACACAGTTTGATTCTAAAATAAACAATTCACAATATGAAATAATAAATGACAATTGTTCAATGGAATATTTAATATAAAAGGAGAATAGTGGCCAGGCATGGTGTCTCTAGCCTATAATCCCAGCTCTTTGGGAGGCCAAGGTGAGGGGATTGCCTGAGCCCATGGATTCGAGAACAGCCTGTGCAACTTGGTGAGACCTCATCTCTACAATAAATCAAAAAATTAGCTGGGCATCGTGGCGTGCTCCTGTAGTTCCAGGTACTTGGAAGGCTGTGATGGAAGGATCTCCTGAGCCCAGCAGGTCGACACTGGGGTGGTCAAGAGTGTGCCACTGCACTCCAACCTGAGACTCCAACTCAAAAAAAAAAAAAAAAAGAAGAAGAAGAAAAAGAAAAAAAAGAAAGCAGAATAGCAATGTTTTACATTCATACAAGATCACAAAAACTTGCATCTCGTGCATCCTCTTTTGAAAAGCTGTTGCAAGATTTGCTGAAGCAAAACAAAGGAGTAAAGCAAGAAAGAGATAGATATGAAATTCAAGAAATAGGTGTTCCAACATGAGAGTAAAAAAACAAAAGGGAACTCCTGGGATCCATAAAAAGAATACTCAGAACAAAAGTTTTGTAGTTGTCTAGAGAGCAGCTAGTATATATGGGAATACAAGCACAAAGAGTTCTACTATAGTGCTCCCAAGGGGGTGTATAAAAGGCAAAATTGTTAGATTTCACAGTTGTAATACATTCAGATTATCTATAAAACATTGTAGGAGAATGGAAATATAATCCCAAAACACCATGTGGCTCTGTTATAAATTTCATAAATATATATGTATAGATCTATTACTATAACCAACAAATATTGCCATAATCTAAAAATGAAATTATTCTATTTGAAGGATAAACAGAAAAGAAGTGGGACTCTGTCTGTTCATTGGGAGGGGAGTAGAGCTTGAAAGAGAGCCAAATACCTTCTATTATAGGCACTGTATAAGTTATTGACTACTTATAACAATTTATCCCAAACTTAGCAGTTAAAACAGTAAACACTTACTATTTCACACAGTTTCTTTGCACCAGGACTTTGGGAGCAGTTTAGCTGGTACTTCCAGTTCAGGGTTTTTCATAAGGGTAGCAGTCAAGACGCTGGCTGAGGCTTAAATGGGGCTTCCTAGGTAGCTCATCCACACCAGTCGGCAAGTTAGTGCTGTTGAATGAAAGCCAGTACACATGGATCTCACCACATGGACCTCTCCATAGATCTGCTAGGTCATCTTTATGACATTAAAGCTGGCTTCTCCCAGAATAAATGATCCAAGATTGAATGAGATAGAAGATACAATGTGCTATCTAACTAAGCTATAGGAGTCACATACCAGCATTTTTACAATACTCTATTGGCTACACAAGTCACTCAGGCCTATTCAATGTGGGAGGAGACCCCAAAAAACCACTAACCAGCAACTGAGAATTACTGAAGGTCATCTTGAAGACTGGCTACCACAGGAATTTTTTTTTAAATATCATATTTTTATTTAAAATATGCATATTACTTGTAAATATAAAGTTAACTAACAACAAGAAACTATTAAAAGAGGTAAAAGTGATGCTTCTGGAAAGCAGAAATGCAGGTAGGCGTTAGCAGCAAGAGATTAATGTAATTTTATTTTTTATAGAGCTATTTGACTTTAAAAATTATATTCACTTATAACTTGATCGACATAAAAATAATTAACTAATTAATAAAACTAACTAACAAAATTAATTTGGTAAACAATGCAGACTAAAATACGTTTGCTGAGTGAATAAACAGATGACAGAATTGGAGATTTAGATGAAACCAAATCCACATTTGAGTTTACCTTGCACCTCTCATTGGATTTGGTAATGTTATAGAAATTTCTAACTGGCTGGAGCTTTAATCTTATAATTCAATAGCTTTACTCGTAGAATAATCCTTCCAGGTTTTAAGTGGTCCTTATCTACCTTTCTTGCTCTACTGAATTAGAGGCTATTCTTTTGCTTTCATCTTCTAATTTAGTGAAAGAAATGAGACCCTGAATTAACATATATATATGTAGCAGTTGCTACTGTCGATTGATGGCCCTGGATAAAGAGGGGGTAGACTTAACTCTTCAGTTTTCTAATCAGTACTTAGAATGGGCATTTATTTTTCTCTACCTTTACTAGATATCTTTTGGTAATGTTGGGTAATAAGCTGAAGGCTCTTAAAAAGATCAAAGTGTCTGGTGAACCAGGCAGAATCCCAAAGCTGAACTAGACCTCATCAATCTATGGACTTTGCCATCCCTGAAGAAGAACAAGCATGAAGGGCATCTTCAATCAACTAGTGCATTTGTGTTGCTGTCAGAATAACCAGTTGGAGATCTGTGTTGTTCTTCACTAAAAAGGCTGCAGATTCATTGGGCTTTAATAGGTCTGAAGGACTATGATCAAATTTATAATCATCTGGCTCAAAAAGGTGTGCAGAATCTCATTCATAGTGGATAAATAAGAGTCATGGTTACAGTGGAAAATTCTGGCATTAAAATATTGGTTATAAAGTCACTGCTAGAAAAAGAACAACACAATAGTGACACAAGGGTAGCCTATTTATTTTCCACATGCCAAGAATATATCAAAATAAAAACCAATAGGATATCTGCATAGTGGCCAAGTAGACAGAGATTTTAACTCGCTTATTCACGGTAACATTTCAGGCTTTGCCTATAGTAGGCATTTAAAAGATGCTTGTTAAATTTTATAAATAAGCAAATGCTATATCAGTATGGCCTTTCTCTAGTCCAGGACCTGGGCACACAGCCAGAATAAACTTGGGCTTTCCAAAAGTCATGTGCACTCTGGCCAGAATCATCAATTCTCTCTAGTTGTTTCACTATGAAGAAGGTCTGGATGAACTTAGTGAGAAAGTCTCATTAGCTGCCACTCTATGGCGGCATGTCTACACATTCTTTAGGTTTTGTGTTCCTGGTCTGTTTGCATTCTTTCTGCTCATGATTTTAAATTATTGCCTTTCTTCTTTAATGTTGTTCTTATTTCTTTTATGTTACCTAACATTCTGTCTAATGACGGAAGATAATGATAAAAAATAATAGAGGCCACGAAATATCGAGACTTGCTATGATAAAAGTCTTCTAAGATAAAATTTCATTCTCACAGCAATTCATAACCTGTGAAAAATGTCCATACAGCCCTATTTTACTATTGAAATGACTGAAACTTGGTAAGATTAAGCAATCTATTTAAGTTCAAAAAGCTAGAAAATGCTTGAGCTAAGATACAAACCTAAATATGTCTGAGGGCAAAGCCTAATCTCCTAGTTGCTATAGAACGCCATTAATTTGGAACAAAGTTAGGTTTATATAAATAAATAATCAATTATTAGATACTAATTGATTTTCAATCATTTGTTTAGCACTAAAGACAACAGCAATAACAGCAAAAAAAAATTTACCAGCCTCAGTTCTTAAGGATCTTATATATTAGTTGTGAAAAAAAGAAAATAAGACCATCTATAGTAAATTATTAAAAATTATAGAAGATAATTTATAACTATACATGTTCGTGTACTAAGTAGTATAAGAAAGTAATCTGGATGCCAGGTGCAGTGGGTCACACCTATAATCCCAGCACTTTGGGGGGGCTGAGGTGAGAGGATTACCTAAATCCACAGGTTTGAAACCAGCCTGGGCAAATTGGTGAGAACTTGTCTCCACAATAAATCAAAAAATTAGCCAGGCATAGTGGTACATGCCTATAGTTCCAGCTACTGGGAAGGCTATGGCAGAAGGATCGCCTGTGCCCAGTAGGTCAAGGCTGCAGTGGCCACGATCATGCCACTCTAGCCTGGGTGACACAGAGTGAGACTTCAACAACCCCCAAAAAAGAAAGTAATCTGGAAATTTTAAAATGGAAGGAAATCTGCAAATATTAAGTCAATGGGAGATTTCTTCTCAGGAAATTAAAATTAAGCTGAATCTGAAGGATGCTAAGAATAAAATTGATGGCAGCAAAGACAGCCTTTCACATAAAGGAAATGGTTAGAAATTAAGTACACAAACATAAAAGATAGGACTTTGGGGGGCCAGGGTGATTAGGTGTATACAAGGAATTGGCATATTAAGTAGGTCAATAGTAATAAAGTTTAAATATCTCAAAAATTTTAAGTCTAGGTGCTTGGAAAAAAATTTTTTTGACCAAGAATTTGGGAAGAAAGTGTCATTTGAGGAATAAAATGAGAAGCTTAATTTGCATGTGTTGAGTTTGAAATGATATTCAGTTGGAAATATCAAGCTGCAGAGTTGGAGACATTGTACTGAGAATTGGATAATGATCAGAATTTATTACACTGGGACAGATGAGAGCAGGACATGGGACATACTGACGGTCAGGTTCTGTCCAAAAATTAATCAACACCACAGCATTAGTGAATATGTGAATAAATTAGTTAGTATATCTTTAAAGAGCACTAGACTCTCTGTCGCCCAGACCAGAGTGCAGTGACCACTCCCAGCCACTGCAGCCTCTACCTGCTGGGCTCCAGTGATCCTACCACCTCAGCCTTCCAAGTAGCTGGAACTACAGGCATGAGCTACCATGCCCAGCTAATTTTTTTTATTTATTGTAGAGATGAGGTCTCACCAAGATGCCCAGGCAGGTCTCGAATCTGTGGGCTCAGGCAATCCACTCACCTCTGCCTCCCAAAGCGCGGGATTATAGGCTGAGCCACCAAGTCTGGCTTCAAAAATATTCTTAAAAGAATAAGCACAAAAGTAGATAATCTTCAAAATAGAGAGGCTACTAAAATTCTTAAAAGTATACTAGCCATATAAGAAAGTGATGAAGAAAGAGAAATATATAGATCAAAGAACAGACCTTGGAAAATAAAAGGAGTTAGGAAGTGAAAGGAAGAAAATCAAGGGAAATAGATAAAAGTATGACTAAGAGAAGGAGAAGAAACTATGTTGGCATTTTATAACTATAATCATACTCATTATGTTTCATCCTATCTTATCTTCACTTAAAGGTTATATAAATATAAGTAAATATAATCAGTTAGCAAATAGAGGCCTTGACTATTTTAAAGACGTCATTGTGTCAGGCTGGTGATACACGAATGTAAAGTGACATTATAATGTGTGTTTTGAAGAATTTTCAAGACTCTACTTACCTTCTAATCTCCCCACTATCTACTGCAGTACAAACCCTTCTCCCTGCCCTTTCACAAATGGAAATGCCCAAATTTAGAGACCCTACGAAATAGGAAACAAAGGCAAAGCCAATGTGCACAAAAGGCCAATGTTAAATGCACTTATGATACCTAAAGGCAGTTTTCCATTTTCTTTTTTTTATCCACACTACTGATGTCCAAAATTGATTCTTCCTAAATGCACTTTGAAAACCACAGATTATCTTCCCCAAAGGACTTTCCAATCCCCACTCCGCCACTAGTTTGCAATTGACCTTATCTCTCCAGCTCTCTTAGAGCATAAGTTCTCAGACTTTAGCATTTATCAGAATCACCGGGAGGGCTTGTTAACACACAGATTACTGGTCCAGAGTTTCTGATTTAGTAGGACTGGAGTGGGCTCAAGAATTTGCTTTTCTAACTTATTCTCAGGTGTTGATAACACTGCTAGTTTAAGAACCATGAGAATAATTGGCTTAGAAATATATAGTAGTTATTTGTACAGTTATAGCTGCCAGTTAATTTCATACTTACTTTCTTCAAGGTAATATGGTAAGGAAAAAACTGTTCATCTCTGGACTGCCCCTGGGCTGACATATTACCTAGCACAATAATAAGTATGGGCCTAATGAATGACTGAATAGATGAATGGATGAATGGATTTACCCTTATTTCTATCACAAGACATCGTGTGTGTGTCTGTCTTCTAACAGTATCATCCTCTCTCCCTGTTCTTAGAGGAAGACATCTTTGCTTCTCTTTGAAATTAAATCTTCAAGCCTGCAACCTTGATTTCATGCATTCTGGAAGAAATAGATGCAGAAGTGAATCAACTCACTTCCATAATGAGGCATATAATCTCTTCAGAATCCTTTCCAGAAAGTTTTCAACTTACTTTACCCAGATCCATCAGAGGAATCACTATATATGGCAGCTATAGCCTTATAAAATGTATTTTCTAAGTAATAAAATGTGAACATCATTACTTCTTGATCCATGGGCTGCAGAATGTACTTTCTTTCAGCAGGTATGAAAACAACAATTAATCCCTTTGTACAGCTACATCAGAGTTCTTGGGTGACCAGATGCATTGTTAATAGGCAGTAGTATTTTTTGTTTGTTTGTTTGTTTGTTTGAGTTGGAGTCTCACTCTGTCACCCAGACTGGAGTGCAGTGGCCACTCCCGGCCACCGCAGCCTCGACCTGCTGGGCTCCAGCAATCCTTCCACCTCAGCCTTCCAAGTAACCAGAATTACAGGCATGCACTACCACACCCGGTTGATTTTTTTTTTTTTTTAATTGTAGAGATGAGGTCTCGCTGCCCAGGCAGGTCTTGAACCCGTGGGCTCAGGCAATCCACTCACCTCAGCCTCCCAAAGGCGCGGGATTACAGGCTGAGCCACCGAGCCCGGCGGCAGTAGTATTTTAAAAGGAATATTTTTTTCTGAACAGTAGGTCTTAAGAGTGGGCTTTAGATAGTCAGTAAACCATGCTATAAACAGATGTGCTGTCATGCAGGCCTCGTTGTTCCACTTCTAGTGCACAGGAAGGGTAGATATAGTATAATTTTTAAGGGCCCTAGGATTTTTAGAACAATAAATGAGTATTGGCTTCAACTTAAAGTCATCAGCAAGAGAATCAATCTGTCCTTTCAAGCTTTGAAGTCAGGCATTGACTTCTCCTCTCTAGCTATGAAAGTCCTAAATGGCGCCTTCTTCTAACATAAGGCAGTTTTGTCTACAATGAGAATCTATGGTTTAGTGCAGCCCCCTTCATAAATTATCTTAGCTAAATCTTCTGGATAACTTGCTGCAGCTTCTACATCAGCACTTGCCACTTCACCTTGCACTTTTATGTTACACAGAAGGCTTTTTTCTTAAACCCTACGAATGAATCAACCTCTTCTATCTTTCAACTATTTTTCTTCCTCATCTCTCTCAGCCTTCACAGAATTAAAGAGAGTTAAGGCCTTGCTCTGGATTAGGCTTTGGTTTAAGGGAATGCTGTGGCTGGTTTGATTTCCAGTTCTGACCACTGAAATTTTCTCTATGTAGGCAATAAGGTTATTTCACTTTCTTATCATTTGTGTTTTCACTTACTTTTAATTTCCTTCAAGAACTTTTCCTTTGCATCCACAACTTGACTGTTTGGCACAAGAGGCCTAGCTTTCAACCTATCATGGTTTTTGGCATGCCTTCTTCACTAAGCTTAATCATTTCTAGCTTTTGATTTAAACTGGGAAATGTGTAACTCTTCCTTTCACTTGGACATTTAGTGACCATTGTAGGGTTAATTAAGTAGCCTAATTTCAAGATTGTTGTGTCTCAGGAAATAGGAAGGCCTAAGGAGAAGGAAAGAGATTTAAAGGAATAAAGGATTGAAAGATAGAGCAGTCAGAGCAAACATATTTATTGATAAGTGTGGTTTGTGGTGCCCCAAAACAATTACAATAGGGATATCAAAATTACTGATTACAGATTTCTATAACAGATATAATAATGAAAAAGTTTAAAATGCTGTGAGAGTTACCAAAATGTGACCCAGAGACAGAAGTGAGCACATGTTGCTGAAAAAACAGTACTGATAGGCTTGCTCTTTATTGGGTTGCTATAAATCTTCAATTTGTAAAAAATGCATTCATTCCAAAGTGTAATAAAATGAAGTGCAATACAACAAGGTATGCCTGTAGTTATTAAATATTCCACAGAATATTTTCTGTGCACCTTTATGTCTCTATTAGATCATTATTAATCTATTCATTCCTAGTATTCAAGTAGCCAAAACCGACCAATTTTTTCTTTGAAATAGCTTCATATCCATGGTACTCTCTCTGTCTAAACTTTGGGTGCCCCATCTTAAGCACTTATGGTTATATAAGAGGTTCAAATAAATGCTTAACTAACAACATCAGTTTTTCCTAATGCCTGTACAACCAATTCATTTAATCATAATTTCTTAAATATTCTTACATCTCCTTATCCCTCTATTTAAAGTTCCAAAAGACTCCTACTTTACGAATATAAATCCTCCTTTCTCTGTAATGCTATCTATTCCTCTTTTCCATTAACACTACTCAACATGATGTCAACATGATGCTCATTCTAGCCTCTGTGTCTTCACTCTGTCTCTCCAATGGCATAAATTTGCTCTCTTCAACTCTGCAAATCTCTATGAGTTTCCTAAACTACTTACACAAGTTGTCTCAAGGCCTTTGTTTCAAAACCTTTCTAGGGACGAGATAGAGAAGTACAAACCAACATTTATCGCACTTCTCTGAATTATCCTTTAACTGACATTATTATTATCGTTATTATTTTGAATCAGTGTCTCACTCTGTAGACTAGGCTGAAGTGTAGTGGCATGCTGCTCACAGCCACTACAGCCTCAATCTGCTGGGCTCAGGTGAACCTTCTGCTTCAGTCTTTCAGTCGCTGGAACTACAGGCACATGCCACCATGCCCAGTTAATTGTTTTTTTTTTTTAATCGTAGAGATGAGGTCTTGCCAAGTTGCCTAGGTTGGGCTCGAACCTGAGAGCACTGGCAATCCTCTCACTTGGGCCTCCTAAAGTGCTAGGATTATGGTGTGAGCCACTATGCCCGGTCTCGTTATTTTATTCTCTATTTGATGAAACACTTTATAATTGCTTCTCTATTTCTGTGAATTAATCTGCAATCTGCCACACAACTATACATTTTTTTGTAGGCAAAAACTGCAATCTTTTGTAGCCACAGAGTACCTAGAAAATAAATTTGTACATAACATGAACTTAATAAACGCTGTTTTGATTTCTGCGTTATTTAGACATCTAAAAGTTAAAGATAACATGGCTTAATGAAAAGCAATAATCATATGGATGGAAGAAAACTATATAAAAAGACTTCAAGGGCAAGCTCCTCAGTTCCTCTCCCACTGTAGGAGCTTTTCTGTCCTCTCAATAAATCTTGCTTTCTCAAAAAAAAAAGACTTTCATTGTGATTAACATAAAGCTCTTACAACCCTACACGACAGGCCCGTTTTTAAAATTTTTTTTTTAAATTGCTCCTTTAGCTTCTGAAGTCAAATTGTCCTGCACAAACTGCAACATGCAATATCTATGTCTGATTAACAGTAACTAAAGCAAAAAGAACAATTTCCCAATATTGTGGTGGGAAAGTCCTCCCATATCACCCACTTTTCTTATAATTTTCAGTTGTTTATTAAACAAAGTTTTTTTTTTATGTGTGCATACTCTCACTAAGATGTAACGTCAGCAGGATAATCCCTTAACTCCCCCAAATTTGTTGACTTGGCCAAGAACCATATCTTTGGGCCAATTTTTCAAGGATCTGAAAAGTAACAAGTGTTACCCAAAAGCTGAGAAAGCCTGTAACGTAGAAAATTGTATTTTTCTTTTCCAGAGGATGGTGGCAATTAAGATAAAAGACATAGAGTAAGTCTTCCAACTTTCTTCCTAGTTGGAAGAGATCTTAAGTTTGTTCAAGTACCAGCCTCATATTTACCACAAGCTATTGCTATATTTCAGGGAGAAAAGTATGAGACAACCCAGCAGGGCAGATGAGAGTACGTCCTCTGGAAACACTTAGTCCCTTCCAGCATATGTCTGATTCCACTGTTTTCCAACATTAGATTTGTCAGCAGATCACCTAAACTCTATTAAGTCTAGTTTGGTTTTTTTTCTTCATTTTTTTTCTCTTTGTAAAAGATATAGTAATCTACCTCACAGGGTTGTTGTGAAAATTAAAAAGAAGCAACCTGTAGAAAGCATTTAAAGCACAATTAGGCATACACACCTGCGTGCGCACACACACACTCCACAACACATCTAAAATATTTCTACTTGTGATCAAGAACCTTGAGGAAGGAAACTGTGAGAGTGGGGAGGTAGGAGGGGAAAGGACAAAAGGAAGAAAAATGTCCAGATTGTTTTAAGAAAGAAAAAAAGAAATATGCTCTAATTATTTTCTAACTTTAAAAAAGT
The DNA here is from genome assembly GCF_000164805.1 of Carlito syrichta. Lineage (NCBI taxonomy): Eukaryota > Metazoa > Chordata > Mammalia > Primates > Tarsiidae > Carlito > Carlito syrichta. Next base: position 146,405 of record NW_007247745.1, on the reverse strand, counting down.
GTGCATGGTTGGGAAGATAATCATAAACGAACTAATAGAATCACATTTTTGGAAAGTGTGACTTTAGTGTCACGAAGGAGAGAAGAAAGAAGGGCCCAAAGGAAACAACTGTCTCCGACTGAGAGACACAGTCTCCCACACAGCTTATAAATACCACTGTCACCTCAGCGTGAGGTGGTCAGACGCTGCCAAAGGAGTACATGCCAACTCCTAAAGAAGGTGCAGACTTGGAAAGGTGGAGAAAGGAAACAACTGGGAGAGAGGAAGTAGGAATGTATAGGATAAATGGGCAGTCACAGGAAGTAAAGGGATTCGGTGGGAACATCTGTGAAATCCCACATGGCCAGACACATCAGTGAAGTCTTGGAGTCACACTGTCCCAGTACATTGAGTAACATTTAGGACTGGACAAACTCAAATGTCCTTTGGTCTTTCCCTTCATTTTCCCACCAGTAATGACTGTCTCTGTGCTTACATGATATCTGTGCATCATCTGAGCTACATTAGTCCATCGAATGATGCACTTGTTCATAGAGAGGTACATGTGACTGTCCAAATGTCTGGGCCAACTTCAGAGAATGCCAAGCAAGATCCACTTCAACAGATCATAATTTATACTGGCAGCTGGACAAACAAAAGCAGAGTGACGCATGAACCAGCTTAAGAAAATTGCCAATCCTCCACCAACTGCTTGTTATATTACTCCTAAACGTTTCTAAATAGGTCAGTTAGAATAACACCGTGTGGGCCATAGTAAGTCAGAAGAAAATAAATGTCACTTTTAGCAAGTTGAATTCTTCCTCTAAATGCCTTCATTCTGGTTCTTTTATTTAACCATCATCTGGCTAAGGGTAAAAACAAAAATTGTCATGGTTTTGTAGTGGTCAGCAGTTTCAATGATTCACATTTCAATGTGGCCCCGTGACAACTGTGGGTCTTTTCCAGGTGGTTTTTGGCACTACCTACATGACTGGTCACACAATGTATTTTGCCTTGGAGACTGGAAGAATAATAACAATGACCCCATCTCTCAGAGAACCACAACTTCACTCTGGCAGAGCTTCTGAGCCAAAAGTTCTGAGATCTTGAGCTCTAGGATGGAAAGAAGTTTCAGAGTCTTAGTTCACCCAACCTCTCCTGCCTCAATATCCAAATGACAAGACAATCTCTGGAAGTGTCCCAAATCAGTTTTCTGGCTGAGGTCGGGCCTCATGTCAGAAGTGATCTCTAATAAGACTCTAGCCAAACAGAGTTGTGTTAATGGCTTTGCACGTTTGGAAATGCAGCCAGAGAAAATTTATCAGCACTGAGAATGGCAAAGAGTAGTTGGCTTATTTTTGCTTGTATATGCTGTTCTATCCATGATGCTACCAAGAGAGGAAATGACTAGGGTCTATTTTTGAGGTAAGAAATAGCAGAGTGGCATTTTATCTTTTGCTTAATTAAGATAGTATGTGATAGTCATGGCTTTTTCAATATAGAAAACGGTGATCTTTATTCCCAAATATCACTAATTCAAAAGTTTTACTAAGTGTTAAGTGTTCATTTTCAGAATGCAAAATTTTTCTATTCTGTATTCTACTTTTTTTTTTTTTTGCTAAACTTGGTTATGATGCAAGGGTTAAATGTGAACTCACAGAACTAGTTCGAAACCCATGTCATGGGCCTGACTTTGCTTTGTCTACAGTAAAGTAATCACTACCCATAGGTCTGTTCTTTACAGATTCTTTTATGTAAAGTCAAGGTCATTAGTGTAGCTGTTTTTCAATAGATGAGCTATCCTTTGATAGAGCTAACCAAATATATTTAGTATTTATTTGAGATTATGATACATTTGAAAGGTATCATATATATAGCAATAGAAAACCTGCAGCAAACATTTATTGAGACCCTTCCATGAATTAGAAATAAATGCTGGCCACTGAATATTGACACATAAACCCAGTCTCTTCCTTCAAGCAACTCATACTTGAGCAAAGTAAAAGATATACAAATACAATAGTCAAGCAGAGATTACTGAATGAAGTAATAAAAGTGCATACACAGAATTATCATGTGATCTAACTAGTACAATAGGGACAGCTTCATAGGAAAGAAGCATTTTATTGGAATATTTTTTTTTGAATTGGAGTCTCACTCCGTCATCCAGGCTGGAATGCAGTGGCATGCTCATGGCCACCCCAGCATCGACCTGCTGGGTTCCCGCAATCCTTCTTCCTCAGCCTGCCAAGTAGCCGGAACTTCAGGTGTGTACTAACACACCCAGCTAATTTTTTTATTTATTGTTGAGATGAGGTCTTGCCAAAGTGCCCAGACTGTCCTTGAACCCATGGGCTCAGGCAATCCCCTCACCTGAGCAGGTCTTCCAAAGTGCTGGATTACAGATTTGAGCCACTGGGCCCAGCCTTTATTGGACTCTTAAGAGAAAAGCAGGATTTCAATAGGGAAGAGGTATGGATCAACAGAACAAAGGCAAGAAGCATTACAGGAGCTGAAGTATTCATGGCATCAAAAATAGAATGACTGAGAATAGAGGCTAAGGTATACAGAGGAATAGAGAACAGGGAGTTGAGATTGGAAAGTTGTATCAGTTACAGAGAGCATATAATACTATGCTAAGTGATGTGAACTTTTTCTTTAAGTGAGGAGCTATTGAAGGTTTTGGTCAAGTAAATAGCATGATGACAATTGTGTTCAAGGAAGATAACTCCTGTGGCAACATAAAAGATGAATTGAAGGAGAAAGAAACAAGAAGGCATTTTGCAAGATTATTATAATATTCCAAACAACAGATCATGAATGATTGAACCAGGACAGTAACGGTGGGCTGTTTTGTGGGATGAACTCTGAAACTTGGTTTAGGGTAGGGTTGGTTTAATAAAAAGATATCAGAATAAAGGAAGTGAAGATAAAGGAATATTTTAAGCCACAGCTGAGTGAGAAGACAGTACTCGTTAGACAAACTTCAAGAGGAAGAGCCAGTTGGGGCAGAAGGATCAAAATTTAGTTTTGACCATTTGAGTGAAGTTTGAAAAGGGGCAATTGTATTTAGAAATAACAAATTATGTTATTGTCTTTTGGAAATAGTATCAATGAATTAATGAAACAAAAGTCAGACTTCAGTGAGTTCAAGAAATGAAGAGAAGATGAAAAGCAGTAGTAGCGGCTTCTTTTGAGAGGTATAAAGCTAACTGCATTCTTGGACCCGCCCATCAGATTTTTTTTTTTTTAATTATAAAGATGTGGATTCAGGGTTGATTATGCAGTTACCCTTGTTGATGAGGCATGCCCCTCCCTCCCCTAGCAATTTCCCTCAACTGCTACTCCCACCCCTCTCCCCTGACAGTTTCCCAATACTGCCAATCCCTTCCTTATAGTATTATGACAATTATTCAAGATTCGCTTACAAGTGAGAGCATATGGTACTATGTTCTTTGTTTCTGTGATAGATCACTGAGTATAATTGACTCTAAATCCATCCAAGTTGCTGTCCTTTTTAAGGCTGCATAATATTTCATTGTGTATATGTACCACATTTTTTTTATTCAGTCCAGCTTCGATAGGCAGCATGGTTGGTTCCATGTTTTTGCTATTGTGAATAGAACTGCAACAAACATGCGTGCATAGGTATCTTTTTTGTAGAATGATTTGAGTTCCTCTAGGTATATTCCCCAAAGGGGAATTGCTGGGTCATATGGAAGGTCAATTTCTAGATCTTTCAGAAATCACCACACTGACTTCCAGAGAGGTTGCACTAATTTGCATTCCCACCAGCAGTATAGAAGTGTTCCTTCTTCTCCTCATCCTCGCCAGCATCTGTTGTTGTTTGTTTTATTACTAATGGCCATTCTTACTGGGGTTAGGTGGTATCTCAATGAAATATCTTGGCATTTTCCTAACCAGAGAAGTGAAAGATCTTTACAATGAGGACCACAAAACACTGCTCAAAGAAATACAAGAAGATACAAACAAATGGAAAAATATTCCATGTTCATGGATAGGAAGAATCAACATTGTTAAAATGTCCATACTATCAAAGGCAATCTACAGATTCAATCCAATACCCATTAAGTTACCAACATCATTCTACTCAGACCTGGAAATGACAATACAGAAATTCATACGGAAACATAAATGACCATGAATAGCCAAAACAATCCTTAACAAAAGAAACAAAGCAGAAGATATCATACTGCCAGACTTCAAACTTTACTATAAGGCTACAGTAATCAAAACAGCCTGGTATTGGTACAAGAACACGCATATAGACCAATGGAACAGGATAGAGATTCCGGAAGCAAAGCCTCAATTTCTCAACCAGCTCATCTTTGACAAAGATTTCAACCACAACCACTGGGGAGAGGAGAACCTATTCAGTAAATGATGCTGGGAAAACGGGTTGACCACATGCAGAAGATTAAAACAGGACCCTTACCTATCACCATACACAAAAATGAACTCTAAATGAATCAAAGACCTAAACGTA